>NW_027618125.1:40000-84446 GCF_964187855.1 Myxine glutinosa | reverse complement strand
GGGGGGAGGGGGAAGGGGGAGGGAAGGGGAGGGCCAGTCAACAATGACGTTGCAGTTCTCATGGTCGGAGAGCAGCACAACAATCGCGACATCGTCCTGCATCTTCGCAACAGCACGAAGCGGCTTTTGGAGACTCACCGATCCTGTGACGCCCTCCAGTACCGGCGTTGCCGGGCGGGGGAAGGGAGACCCGTACATTCCCAACCCGTACATTCGCCCTCTCGACTCAAGCTCACTCGGACAAAAGCCTCGCACAAATTACACCGTGAAGGCCCAATGGCCATGTCTATGCCACAAATCAAGTACGTGAGCGAGTCTGGCGCACTGAATTGAAAATATATAGAACGCTCATACTCCGTGAAAAGTGAAGCCGCCGTGTCGCCATCTTGGTTAGCATGACTCGACCAACTCGCTTCGCGGATCTCGTTTGTTTTGAACGTGTGAATTACGTGCGAACGCGTAACTGAGTTTATGGCGGCAAGGAGCATCACGTGATCGCTCTGAGCGAATCAGCGCACTGCTCTGCCACCTGATCAGATTCCGTGTATACTATTCTTCGCTGAAATGCGCTGAGGTAAATATGAATAAAAAATATGGATCTCGTAAAGATGAAAGAAAAAAAAACCTATGTGGTGTGAATGGCAATGTTCCTCGCTGAAATGTCAAAAAACGCAATCGCTTTTCGCTCTGAAATACGTGCGAACGCGTAACTGAGTTCATGGCAGCAAGGAACATCACGTGATCGCTCTGAGCGAATCAGCGCGCTGCTCTGCCACCGGTCAGATTCTGTGCATAATATTCCTCGCTGAAATGCGCTGAGGTAAAAATATGGTAAAAAAAATTATGAAATTTTTTTTTTTAGGTCGGCCGTGTTCTTCCCAGGCTCAATGGCCATGTCTATGCCAAATATCAAGCACGTAAGCCTCTCCGTTTAGGAGTCTATCGGTAACATTACACACAAACTGTGTTTTATATATATATATATATATATATATATATATATATATATATACATATATATATATATATATATACACACATGTATATATATATATATATACACACATATATATATATATAGTTGCAGTTTTTAGAACCTTCACTATCAAATTTAGTATTAAAATCCCTTATAAATAACCCGTGTAGATTTCCCTTTAATTGACCGTTAATTGAAATGATCGCGCCTTAGCTAGTCCATGTACAAGCACGTAGCCAATCATAGAACCTCTCCATAGTTATATCCTTATTCTGTGTTCTAGTTAAGGCTATGTTCCCACTAGTCGATCTTACGCTGCACCAAATCAAATAAGATAGATCCCCCTTTGGATTGCCCGAAACTACGTTTCCAACAGCATGCGCCTACATTTCCAACAGCATGCGCCTACATCTCCAACAGCATTCGCCTCCATTGCGCACGTGGTCAGCTGGAAGAAGAAGGGCGTTGCCGGCCCATTGTCATCAGAAGGTGGAGCCAGAAAGCCCTTGCCGACCAACCAAGATGAGTGGGTTTGGCTTGAGTGGGCGGAGAAAGAAAGATCGAGCAGGTTCGTGAAGGTTCCAGGGCGTGGCTATATAACCCGTTACGAGAAGCCCCCACCGCCGGATGAGCGAGGGAGCCGGATGAGCGAAGGAGCACGAAGGCAGTTTCTAAAAGGAAGGCACTTGAGTGTGAAGGGAGACGCTGTTTTCAACCAGCCCTGCTACGTCAAACTCCGACGCGCTGCTGCGAGCATCCCGGGGGTGTGGACCCGAGGGTGGAGAGTCGGCGGCTACTCGCTCCTGGCCCGGCCGTTTTGCTGTCCCACCTGACCCTTCTCATCCTTCCAGCCATTCCTGCCTGCCATTCCCTATCCGTGTGAGTCTGTTTGTTCTGTCCTGTGGGCATAAGTTAAGCTTGTTTTTAAGAATTGCACTGTGTCTTCTTTCCCTGTAAATTACATTTCTTTTCTTTGATTTTGGTTTGTGTAAATAATTAATAAATACCTGTTCTCCTTTTACTTTGGTTTCTTTCTCATCTGATCACTTTCGTCCTGTCCCCCATTGAGTTCCTGTGGCACGATTTTGGCCGACGCTTTATAATCGGGTTAGTCTTTGCTAACAGCTCGGATTTCGGATTGCTGAACCGCTCTGCAATCTCCATCTTGTCCGGGATTCGAGCGGAGTTACCCCCCTGCCTTGTGGAGGGATTGGCGGAGGTGTACGGGAATCCCTTGACCAATCACCTCGGCCAATCCCACCCCACAGGGGAGCGGGGTAGCTTCAGGATCGGCGACGGCCAGTATAAGGACAAGGGGTTAACGCCCCTTGGTAAAGGGAACGCCATCCCCGTTTCCTTCACAATATACATATATACATACATACATATATATATAATTATATATATATTGTTACGGTTCTCCGCCACCCTTCTTACCCTCACCAAGGGGGGATTAATCCCCTTGTTCTTTCTCGGCTTGGCAGAACCGGAGACTTGAAACGCCTCTTCCGGACAAACGCAAGGTATAGTCAGGTTCACGATGTTTTTTCGTTCAAAATCATGGTAGATTAGCAAACCTATACATTTTTGGAAACGTTATTACATGGAAAATCTGAAAATCAATGTTTACATTTGCCAATTCCGACCAATTCGATTCGACCAATTCGACCAATCGCTTCGATCGACCATTCGACCAATTCGATCAATTCGATTCGATTCGATTCACCGAATTCGATTCGATCGACCATTCGACCAATTCGATTTGCCAATCAATTTGACCGACCTTTGCTTGTGTGGAACAGACTGTGAAAACGATGCGGACTATATTGTCGGATACGACACACAGGACAGTGATGACGAACTCTAAATGGCATATTCTGTAATCGTGTATGTTTGATGCCATTGACTGCCTGTGTATATTTTGTCATTGACTGCCTGTGTAGATGGGAAGTTATACTGACTGCATGTGTAGATATGATTTTGCTGACTGCCTGTGTATGTTTGGTGATATGAATTATTGTGACACATTTTGATGTTATTAAATGCCTGTACAAAATGATAACATGTATTTGATTATGCAACTTATCGCGAATATAAAGACAGTATTTTGCAATTCAAAACCTTTGATTCGTGTCTTACCATTCC
Source organism: Myxine glutinosa (assembly GCF_964187855.1). Lineage (NCBI taxonomy): Eukaryota > Metazoa > Chordata > Myxini > Myxiniformes > Myxinidae > Myxine > Myxine glutinosa. The sequence continues at coordinate 81,325 of NW_027618125.1, read as the reverse complement.
CCATAGCACTAATTTGATACTTTCATTGGATTCCTTGTCCCTGAAAATATAGGTTTAGTATATTTTAAAAAGTTTTTAGGGTAATTAGAGGCAGAAATAGAACAAAATATGTATTTTACAGTGGCCATTTTGAAAATCCAAAATGGCCGCCATACAGGTATCTCTCCAAATGTAAACATTGATTTTTAGTTTCCTTATGCTATAACCTTTCCAAAAATGTATAGGTTTGCTAATCTACCATGATTTTGAACGAAATATAATTTATTGACATAGTGAACCTGACTCGTAGGGTTTCGGGACCAAGTCTCACTCGTACCTAAATCCCTGCGCCGCTACGAAAGCGGGGAAGCAAGCCTCGCACGAGCCACGTGTGATTTGTGTACACCGAGCGGATTGAGTACAACGTGGTCCGTGCAGTTTTTAGTAGTAGAACCCAATTCGAGCGGTTTTGTTCGCACCACGCTTAGTTAATGAGGAAATCACAGGAACGATCGAATGGAAGGAAGAACACAGGTTTAATTATTATTCCCACACGTATGTACTATGATCGGTAGATGCAGAGACACAGAGCAGCACTTAATCAGTCTTATTTTTAACGCCCAGACTCGGGCCCGTCACACTCACACAGGGAATTGCAGGCAGGTCGATGTGCAGGCCAAACCCGCCGACGCGGTCATCCAGGAACGGCCCCGTCCGGCTCTCCATGGTCCCAGCACGTCCCGCGAAGAAGGCATGCAGGCGGTGGAAGGATCCTCGTAGCACGTCTCCCGAACAAAAGGCAGCCGATGAGGTAGGAAAGAAAACGTACGCGTCTCAGCGCAGCTGGCGGTTACACAGCGCGTTATCACTCGCGTAGCTCAATGCACTGTACGCGGCTCGGCTTCAAGCAAAACCGAGCGTCGCTTTATACGAGCGCGGATCCTGGTTCATGCGCGTCTTTCTCCACTCAATGCCAACTCAGTCCTCGTACTGCTCTCTTCAATCCAGCTGCTCGCAGGTCCTCCACTCACCGGGCGCGCTCTCCAACTCCTCTTACTGCTCGCGAGTCCTCGGGTGCCAACTGCTCGTGGCTTTGTGCAACGGCTTATATCTACACGCCCCTAACCTTCTCGAACCTTCCAACCACGCCCTGTGACGCAGTGCTGCCACCACACCCTCCGAGCCCTGACTGGCGGCTCGCGCTTACCGTCAGCTCCTCTGCCGCCCACATTCGGTCCCGCCCCGACCCTCCTAGGCCTGCCTCATGTTATTTCGCGCCAAAATGAACCAAAGGCAGCACAAAGAAGCATGAGGCTAGGGAGATGGGATAAGGCAATGGAAGCAGGACTCGGACCTATTCTCCTTACTCTACTCAGCCCAGAACGAACATAGGAAAAGGCCTAAGCTCACAAATACTAAGAGATAACTACACTATCGCGAGGCTACCTGTTGCTTGTGTGACTAACTATGAGGGGGAAATTTAACCTTTATTATACTGACTGTTACCAAAACTCAAAACCGCAACACTACCCCTCTCCCTCATCAGACTCGTCCCCGAGTCGAACCTACAAAAATCGGAACGACCGGTTTTGAGAAAGATCTGGGAACTAACTTTTACTTTTACATGTGACATATGGATGTGGTTCCCCCTAACATTTACTCTAACCCGTGTGTGCGACAGTTTTAAAACACTAAATATGTCCCACCTATTGCGATGAGTAGCCACTCTTGCAGAATCACGCCCACAATTAACCGAATCCGGAATTTGTTAAACTAAACATAGAGCCGGTGGGCAGCATTTTATATACAAGCACAAAACCTACTGTTATTTACAGTTCTATGACCCAGGACCTGTCCTTTTTGGAAAGAAGATTGGAGGGGAAAGAAAGCACAGCAAAATACACAAAAACACATTCAAAAGTCATATTTCATTTGCCACTTGCCTCTTGCATCTTGCATCTTCTGTGTGCATACATCAAACCGGCAAGCCCCCGGACCGGCATACAGGCCATTCCTGCTCTTCAGGGCTAATTCAACTTCCAAATCTTCTCGTCCCGAGCACACCATAATAAAACACACAAAGAATTCGTTTTATTTCATTGCCAAGCAGGGCCAAATTTAGGTGGTCCGACTGCGTGGCATTGATGCCACTCAAAATAAGTGGTCCGGAAATGCAAGGTGAATTTGCAGCAAGGTACTGCACAGTAGAGGTGTAAGGCCACAAAACCTGTGGTCCATAAGTGTAATATGTGCAGCAAAGTGTTTGGGGCAGCAAGGTGCTGCACAGGTGCAGCAAAGTTACAACAAAAGAATATGGCAGCAAAGTGCTTTGCAGTTTGGCTGCACAGATGTAGCAAAGTGCAGCAGGGGTGCTGGACAAGGCGCTGGTGCTGCACAGTTCCACCTCCAAAATGGTCCTGGGGTGGGGGGGGGGGGGGGAGGGGGAGACAAAGAACAACCAGCAAAGCGGAAAGGACACAAAGGTACACAGAAAAACAAGGTAATGCAGCATGAGGGGCGCGGAAGAGCGAGCAGAGCAAGCTTGTCCCTAACCGTTCGTACCCCCCAATGTCGGCTTACACTACCCTAGCCCTTCCTTGTATTTACAAATTCGTCACTACGTCTTGTCTCCCATATCCCCCTCTATCTCAAATTAATCTCCCAATCCTTCTCAGGAAAGAAGGAATGGAACAAACACAATGTCCCATTACGTCATGATGCATGTGACACTCAAACAGTTCACTTGGTATTGTTGTGGAGCTTCGTCCTCCTCGGTGCATGGCTGTGGATGGCTGTGGATGGCGCGAAGGGAATTCCTCAATTTCTAACTACACTAACTGACATTAAATTTGAACACTACCCGGGTTGTACCCTGCCAATTGGCCTCTTTAAACGATGTGGTTCTAAAAACCGAATTCCCATTGACCACTCAGTGATGCCATCCGAATTTGGGTCTCACTCCCAAATTTTTCACTCTGTGCCCTTGCACAATTTCGGGGCTGGGTCGTGTGGCTCCACTAGCAGGTCCAACTACCTGCGCACCGCCACCACTGAAGTCGCCACCCGAGCTTACCTGCTCCTGCGACTACCTAAACTGGGGAAGGCCCCTCCTGGCTCTTTACCCCCTGATGCCCACCTTGGCATTGGGCAACCCGGGTCCTTCCCTTGGATCCTCGGGCCCCACTCACAACTACCCTAACTGGCTCCCAGAGCCTTCCTGCGGCCTCACCTGGCCGACAAACTACTAGTGGCGGAGTGCCCCAATAACCATACACACCAATTAAGCCACACGCCCAGCCATGTCACTGACTCATGCACCCTTCCAAAGCACTACTTTGCCACGACCTGCACCACAGGTGTCAATATCCAAACAAATTTACCTAAGCCCTCTACCTGACTTTAAACTACCCACCCCGGGTATTCGTGAATGGGTCCGTCTCCCCCAATTCACTCCTTCGCACCATGCATTCCACACCTTTTATTCCACACCAAGCATTCCACACTACTCATTCCACCCCATTGATCTCGCACACCACTTTTCTCACACACCAAATATCTTGCACAACTTTTGTGCTCACACCTTTTTTTCCTCAAACACCACACAATTCCATTTATCTCCATGCAATTCCTCACACACACAGCATCATCTATCTAACTGCTTTTCCCCTAATACTCGTGCTTCCCCGTCATCCCGTTACACTAAGCACTCCCTCGTCATTATCATCCATCTAATCTCTCTACGTCCCCACGACAGTACAAATGTCACTACTTAAGTCTCATGTCCCTAAGGTCCTCTAATTCCCCAACAATTATCCTAGCCCTCCCTCGGCTAGCTTCGGTGCCCCATGGAGGTAACCATCGCTGGCCCCCAATGTGCCTATCACTGCCATCCCCTTAAACGAATGCTCATGGGCCCCGACGTGTGAGGAATGGTCAAACTACCATTCCCCCACGTAGGGTACACTATCCTCATTCGTCCACTCCACTCAAGCCTCTTCGTGCGGAAATACATCGTCACAGCTCGGCTTCGAAAAGCTGAGCGATCCATGTGGGTGGTTTGTTTCCTGTAGGTTGGGTCCGTCCGGCATTTTTGATCCAGGGGAAGAGGCATGGATGGGCCGAGGTTCAGGTCCCCATCTCCGCGCGGGGCCTCGCGGTCCCACACACAATGGCCCAACCGCCCACGGTCGGAGCACCGCACCCGCAAAGTGCGCAGCTCTGAAATCTCCTACCTCCCCTTGAACCTCACCAATTGCCTTTGCCGCCACGGCGCGGCACCAACCATACGGGGTGGGGGCCGGCACGAATCGTGCACGTCGGTCCTTGTGACACGGCCGTGGCATCGATCCCCGCCGGTCCCTGCCGCACACAACTCAGAGGGCTCACGTCGGCTATCCGTCACGCTAAATGCTACCCCGGTCTGTGTCAATGCTTGAGCCACGTTCTCACCACACGCGACCCACTCCGCACTCACACACCTAGGCATCCCTGTGCCTCCCATACATTCTGTTACACACCCAGGCGCACTCACACCCCTCTCACACTTCAGTACACACTCTTCTTCTACCGCACACTCTAACACCCCAGGGTGTGCACTCCTGCACACACTCTACAAAATGCTCTGGTGTGCACTCCTGCACACTCTATACAACATGCTTTGGTGTGCACTCCTGCACACTCTCTGTAACACTCTCCCCGCACACAGTCTGTAACACCCACGGGTGTGCACTCTCCTGTTGCACACCCAATCCTCGGACACTTTTTCTCCACACACTCGGGTGTGCACTCTCGCTCATACTTCGGTGTGCATTCTCTCACTCTCTTCGGCCATCGCGCTCTTTTTCCCCCACTCTTGGGGGTGCACTCCTTTGCACACTCTAACACTCTCCTGGTACACACTCTTCCCGCACACATTCCGTCATACACTTTTCTCGCTCACACTCGCGCTCCGGTGCACACTTTTCTCACATGCGCGCCAGTTGCCCTCATACACCGCACAATGGACCTTCCACGACCGCCCGGGTTTCGTTTCTTTCCCAAGTGCGCCAAAACCCTTTTCGTGCCAAACACACTCCCACCATTAATTATACTCACCTTGGGGACCTTCTTCTCCGGCAGCACCTGCAAACTTTTCATTTGATTAGCAAGCACGACATTACGATGTGAGCACAGACTTTGCATACATTCCATTTCTTTCTCCCATGCTTCATTCCCCGATTCTACTGTCTCTTCGGTTTCGATTATTTCTTTGAGTTCAATTATTTCCTTTTCTACCTCGATGACCGTCGGTTTTTCTACACCCCGTGTTGCGATTTCCATACCCTCGGTCAACTTAGCTGCGCTCTGCCCAACCTCGCTCTCCACGCGCTCCTCACACCGCGTCACCTCGTCGTGTCCCAATGCGACCTCCTCGCTCAACCTGCACCCAATGTCCTCCCCCATTTCTTTTATTTCCCAGATGTATTTGTCACTTCGGGCGTCAATTTTGTTTTCCAGCCCCTCCATGTTACACCTTGCTTCATCTCTCTGGATGTTCATTTTTCCATTTATTTTATTTATGTCATTCTTTTGGGCGTCCATTTTCGCATTCAGTTCGCCCTTCATTTCTTTCATGTCCTCACCCGACTTGACCATAAAGGCCCTCATTTGTGCCATAAATAGGTCCCAATTCCCTTGCACCGCAGGCTCGGCTCTTGCCGCCACGTGCGAGGAGGCGCCGCCATTTTCCACCCCTGCTGCCGGCCCCTCATCAATTTCCTCTTCTTCTACCAACCCTTCCTGTAGGTCCTGGGTCATTAATTCTTCCTCATCATCTACCTCATCTTCTACCCCCACCGGCATTCGACCGTCTTGGCTAACCATGGTACGAATATAAATTTTGCTTTTAAAAACTAAATTTCGGTCGCTCGCAATTTTGGGGCCAATTCGTCCAAATTTTTTTTTGTTAGGGTTCCAAATCCCACTCCCGGACACCAATTGTTGCGGTTCTCCACCGCCCTTCTTACCCTTACCAAGGGGGGATTAATCCCCTTGTTCTTTCTGGGCTTGGCGGAACCAAGAGACTTGAAACGCCTCTTCCGGACAAACGCAAGGTAGGGTTTCGGGACCAAGTCTCGCTCGTACCTAAATCCCTGCGCCGCCACGGAAGCGGGGAAGCAAGCCTCGCACGAGCCACGTGTGATTTGGGTACACCGAGCGGATTGAGTACCACGTGGTCCGTGCAGTTTTTAGCAGTGGAACCCGATTCGAGCTGTTTTATTCGTACCACGCTTAGCCAATGAGGAAATCACAGGAACGATCGAATGGAAGGAAGAACACAGGTTTAATTATTATTCCCACACGTATGTACAATGATCGGTAGACGCAGAGACACAAAGCAGCACTTAATCAGTCTTATTCTTAATGCCCAGACTGGGGCCTGTCACACTCACACAGGGAATTGCAGATGGATTGATGTCCCAGCCAGACGCGTCGACGTGGTTGTCCAGGAACGGCCCCGTCCGGCTCTCCACGGTCCCAGCACGTCCCACGAAGAACGCAAGCAGGCGGTTGAAGGATCCTCGTAGCGCGTCTCCCGAACAAAAGGCAGCCGATGAGGTAGGAAAGAAAACGTACGCGTCTCAGCGCGGCTGGCGGTTACACAGCGCGTTATCACACGCGTAACTCAATGCACTGTACGGCGTACGCGGCTCGGCTTCAAGCTCAACCGAGCGTCGCTTAATACGAGCGCGTATCCTGGTTCATGCGAGTCTTTCTCCACTCAATGCCAACTCAGTCCTCATACTGCTCTCTTCAATCCAGCTGCTCGAGAGTCCCCCGCTCACCGTGCGCGCGCTCCAACTCCTCTTACTGCTCGCGAGTCCTCGGGTGCCAACTGCTCGTGGCTTTGCGCAACGGCTTATATCTACACGCCCCTAACCTTCTCGAACCTTCCAACCACGCCCTGTGACGCAGTGCTGCCACCACACCCTCCGAGCCCTGATTGGCGGCTCGCGCTTACCGTCAGCTCCTCTGCCGCCCTCATTCGGTCCCGCCCCGACCCTCCTAGGCCTGCCTCGTGTTAATTCACGCCAAAATGAACCAAAGGCAGCACAAAGAGGCATGAGGCTCGGGTGGCGGGATAAGGCAATGGCAGTAGGAGTAGGACCTATTCTCCTTACTCTACTCAACGCTGAACGAACATAGGAAAAGGACTAAGCTCACAAATACGAAGAGATAACGACCCTATCGCGAGGCTACATGTTGCTTGTGTGACTAACTATGAGGGGGAATGTTAACATTTATTATACTGCCTGTTACCAAAACTCAAAACCGCAAATATATATATTTGCAACCGCAAATATATATATATATATATATATATATATATATATATATATATATATATATATATATATATATATATATATATATACATACATACTGATGAAAGATAAAAAATGGATATCTAGTATTTTTATTTTTATTTTTTTCTTTTATACAGAATCGAGGCTCGTGAAAGAGCTAACATTTATCACAGAAACAAATCAAACAGACAAACAAAACATAAAAAGAGGGAGCGGTAGGCAAGATGGGGAGAGAAGGGGAAACACACAAACAACATTTGAGAGCGGGCACTTTGGGAGATGTGTGGGATGGAGAGGGCTTGGGGGAAGGAAGCACGGGAAAGGGGAGAAGGACTTCCAGGAAAGAAGTATAAAAGGGGAGAAGTATAAAACAAAAGGACACAAAGGACTTCCAGGAAAAGAGGTTGGTATTTCAAAAAAGTGGATTTGGGGTGAAATTAGCGGGGGTAGAAAAGATCAAGGTTTTGGATGGGGAAAGATAAGAGATGGCGGTGAACAGCTGTTTTAAAGACCTGGAGGGAGGAGTGGGATTGAAGAGAGTGAGGGAGTTTGTTCCAGAGGCGGGAGAAAAGAGGAATGAAAGAGTGAAGGTGAGCAGAGAGTCTTGATTTTGGCAGTTTAACCATAAGAGGGTTGCAAGCAGATCTTGTGCGACCTGTAGGAATATTTGCGGGACAGAGCCCAAAGAGATCTGGGGGAGCAAGGCCGGAGAGGAGTCGGTAGAAGATGGAAAGACCACCAACCTGCCTGCGGTGAGAGAGTGAAAGGCCCTCGGAGTTAGCTTCATCGCGGGAGATTCCAATGATTCTGAACGCTTCGGTTTCAACAGCGTGAAGACGAGCTAGGTGTGAGGCAGGAGCACCAGCCCAGAGGGGAGAGCAGTATTCCATTGAGCTGCGGATGAAAGCCTTGTATGTGGTGAGCTCAGGTGTGCCAAGGAAGGACTTCGCACGACGGAGGATGCCCAGTCGGCGACTGGCTTTGGAGGCCAGATTTGAAATGTGGTTTTCCCAGGAAGGATCATGGCAGATAGTGAGACCCAAAAGCTTGAGTGACAGAACTTCTTGGAGAGGATTATTCAGAAAGTTGATGGGAGGGTTGTCCAGTCGGTCTTTTCGGAGAGACATCGTAAGAGTGTGAGATTTGTCAGGATTGAAAGACATGTTAATAATAATAATAATAATAATTCATTTATTTTGTATAGCGCTTTTCAAGAAGCCCAAAGGCGCTTTGACAGAGTGGAAAACATAATGCATAACAATACATGAAAACAACAATTGCAAAAAGACAAGAATCAATAGGGAAATATTTAAAGCAAAAGGAGGGAGAAGGAGAAGAGATAGTCAGGGGTTAAATGCTGTGGGTTGAATGTTGAATGCAGTGTTGAACAGGTGGGTCTTTAGTGATGTTTTGAATGTGGTGAGTGAGGAGGAGTCTCTGATGGTGTGAGGTCGTGAGTTCCAGAGGGTGGGAGCAGCGATGGAGAAGGCCCTGTCCTCCCAGGATCTGAATTTGGTCCAGATGGAGGGGGTCAGGAGGTTGGTACCAGCAGAGCGGAGGTTGCGGGTGGGAGTGTGTCTGGAGAGGAGGTCAGCCAGGTAGGATGGGGCCAGGTTATGGAGGGCTTTGTATGTCAAGAGGAGGATTTTGTACTGGATTATCTGGGGGATGGGGAGCCAGTGAAGCTTGTAAAGGACGGGGGTGATGTGGTCACGGGTCCGTGAATGGGTGAGTAGACGGGCAGCGGAGTTCTGAATGTATTGGAGTTTATTGGTGATTTTTGAGGGTGAACCATAAAGGAGGCTATTGCATTAGTCCAGACGGGAGGTGATGAAGGCGTGGATGAGGGTTTCTGCAGCCGTGGAGGAGAGGGATGAGCGGAGACGGGCAATGTTTTTCAAGTGAAAGAAGGCTGACTTTGTGATCTGTTTAGTGTATTTGTCGAAGGAGAGTGTTTGGTCAAAGATGACGCCAAGAAACCGGATGTGAGGGGAGGTGGATACTGAGATACCGTCGATGTTGAGGGCAAAGTTATGGGTGGATTTTGTGAGCGTTTTTGGGCCAATGATGATTATTTCAGATTTGTCACAGTTAAGCTTGAGGAAGTTGATTTGAAGCCAGGATTTTATTTCAGTGATGTAGTTTGTCAGGATAGAGTGGGTGTCGGTGGAGACGGACTTGGTGGAGATGAAAAGCTGGATGTCATCGGCGAAGCAGTGGAATTGGAGACCATGATGGCGGATTAAGTGACCGAGGGGGGACAGGTAAAGGATGAAGAGGAGGGGGCCAAGAACTGAACCTTGGGGGACACCTTGGGGGAGGGGAGCAGTGGGGGATTTGCAGTTATTGATGGAGATGAACTGGCGTCTGTCAGAGAGGTATGATTTAATCCAAGAGAGGGCAGTGCCGGTAACGTTAAAGGTGGATTCAAGTCGGGTGAGGAGGATGGTGTGATCGATGGTGTCAAAGGCAGCGCTGAGGTCGAGGAGGACGAGAATGTTGAGGTTGCCAGCGTCAGAGGAGAGGAGAAGGTCGTTGGTGATTTTGAGGAGAGCAGTTTCAGTACTGTGGTTGGAGCGGATTCCGGATTGGAATGTTTCATACAGGTTATTGGCAGAGAGGTGATGTTTGAGTTGAGTGGCTACAGCGCGTTCCAAAACTTTTGACAGAAAGGGTAGGTTGGAGATGGGTCTGAAGTTGTTTAGGGTTCAGGGTTTAGACCAGGTTTTTTTAGAATGGGGGTAACAGCAGCAATTTTGAGGGAAGGTGGGACGATGCCTGTAGACAGGGAGGAGTTTATTGTTGCAATGATAAGTGGAGAGAGAGCAGGGAGGGAGGCCTTGACAAAGCTGGAGGGGATGGGGTCAAGAGTGCAGGTGGCAGTTTTCATTCCTTTGAGGAGTTCAGAGAGGTCAGTAGGGGAGATTGGCGAGAACCGAGACAGGGGATGGCAGGACAAGGGGGGGCAGGTGGTTGGAGGGGGAGCGGGTGCGGTGGTGGTCAAGCTGTTGTAGATGTTGTCAATTTTGCGTTGGAAGAAAGAGAGGAAGGAGATGCAGTTGTCTACTGTGAATGACTGGGTGGTGGTGTTCAGGGGGCGGAGGAGTTTGTTTATTGTCGAGAAGAGTGCTTTTGGTTTTCCGGAGCCAGAGTGGATAATTTGAGAGTAGTAGGCGGAGCGGGAGAGGGAGAGGGCATCTTTGTAGTGTTGTAGGTGGTCCTTGTAGGCTTGGGAGTGAACTGTGAGACCTGTTTTATTGCGGAGTCTTTCAAGTTGGCGAGCACGAGTTTTCATCAGGCGGAGTTCAGGGGTAAACCAGGGAGCAGAATGGGTGAAAGAAACTATTTTGGTTTTTTCAGGCACAAGCTGGTCAAGGCAGGAGGAGTTCCACTTGTTTGCCCAGTCAGTGATTTTGTCCAGGTCTGCAGAGAGTGAGGAGGCTGCAGAATGCCGATCTGAGGGATGAGGAATGGAGCGGCAGAGAGTGGAGTCATCAGCAAAGAGATAGAGAGGATTTTCAAGAGTCAAAGAGATCATTGATGAAGACCAGAAAAAGCACAGGGCCCAGAACACTGCCTTGGGGAACTCCAGCCTGAACGGGAAGAGGAGATGAGAGAAACCCATTCAGGGCCACATGTTGACGATGACTAGAGAGGAAGTCCGCCAGCCATGCGTGGAGATTTCCATGGATACCAAAGGAGGAGGGTTTGGTGAGCAGAGCGGGGTGCCAGACCGTATCGAAGGCACATGATATGTCAAGGGAGACAGCTCTAATTTCCTTTTTGGCATTGAGGACCTCCATCCATTGTTGAGAAAGCAGAAGCAGCATGTCCAGAGTAGAGTGACCTGGTCTGAAACCAAATTGATGATCAGAGATCAAGCCATTGGAGAAGAGGAAAGATTTCATATCCGAAGCAATGATGGATTCCATGACTTTGCTGATGATTGGGAGAAGGCGGATTGGTCTGTAGTTGCGAGGATCTGTGTTTGCACATTTTTTGTTCAAAGCGGTGATGTTGGCTGATTTCCAAGCAGATGGCACATGACCTTGAGCAAAAGAGAGGGTGAAGAGAACAGAGAGAGGGATTGAAAGAGCGGACGAACAGGATTTTAGGACCCGTGGGCTGATGCCGTCAGGTCCAGTTGCAGAATCAGAGTCGAGGGTTGACAGAAACTTTTCCACCTTGTCAGGAGGAAAGGACACAGAGTCCAGGAGCACCTGGGTATGACTGGGTACGATGGGTACAGAGAGGGATGGGTTTGGGACACAAGATTTAGAGGCAAACACAGAGTTGAGGCATCCAGATTTTTCACATGCGGAGTCAGCTGTGTAGCCGTTTGAGGTAAGGGAGGGGATGGAGGGGGAACAAACACCAGAAACAGATTTGATCAGACGCCACCAGAATTTGGAAGAGGGAGACAGATAAGAGAGTTCTGTCCTGAGAACGGAGAGGTATTGTTTCCTAGCTCTCCTTAGGGTGGATACACACTTGTTTCGGGCTTTGTGAAAGGAAATGAGATTCCCTTCCGTTGGATTTGCTTTCCAGGAGACGAAGGCAAGTTGTTTCTGGGCAACAGCCTCACCACAAGATTCCGTGTACCATGGACGGGAGGAAGGGTATGACAACTGAAGACGAGATGGGATAAATCTGTGCATGAGAGAGAGCAATTTACTTTGGAAGAATTCCCAGGAAGAATTGATGTCAGAGGCGGTCAAGATGGGAGACCAGTCTAGATGATTGATGGCTGCTTGAAGACCGGGCCAGTTGGCCTGAGTGAAATGCCAGACTCGTCGACGCTGTGGAGGCTCTCTGAGAATGGTCAGAGAGATGTCCACTTTAACAAGCACATGATCAGATGAGCCGATTGGAGGAGAAGAAGAGCAGCAGACATTTTCAGGGAAGTTAGTCATAAGTCCATTTTCAGGGAAGATTTTATTAAGAGTTTGTCCATCACAATGCCCCTAAGGTCACTCAAAGGTGGGGGCCACAATATATCATATAAAACTGTTTATGGAAGAGAAGACAACTCACGGTACTTACACCAGCCAGTCCACTGCAAGTATAAGGGAGAGGTCATGTGTGGGGACCCCAATTGCCTCCAGAATAATGGCAAGTGTGAGGATGCCACCTGCGGGGATCCCAGCTGCCCCGACACTTGATGCAGTGGATGTGACCCTGAGGAGCAAGCCCGTCAATTTCTCAACCATTTCATCAAACACTCACACTAAAACGGGATAAAAGCTTATTGAATTAAACTCAACTTGACCAATGAGCTACAATAACATTTCATGCTTAGGCAATTGGATCTTGTAACCGGTACGGAATCGACTTTCACAGTTCTGCAAATCAAGATTGGAGAAGAAAAACATGGAGTACTGGGTTATTTCATTAAGCTGGAGGTTATTTCATTGAAGAAATAAAACAGCTTAGTTGTTAGCATGTTCACCATTGAGCTAGTCTGAGTTTGACCCTTGATGAGGTCTGAACCCTAACCATGACATTCAAAACCCATCCAAACCCTAACCCATCCCTAACTCTCACATTCAAAACCCATCCAAACCCTAACCCATCGCTAACTCTCACATTCAAAACCCATCCAAACACTAACCCATCCCTAACTCTCACATTCAAAACCCATCCAAACCCTAACCCATCCTTAAATCTCACATTCAAAACCCATCCAAACACTAACCCATCCCTAACTCTCACATTCAAAACCCATCCAAACACTAACCCATCCCTAACTCTCACATTCAAAACCCATGCCAACGTTAACTCTCACATTCAAAACTCTAACCATGACATTCAAACCCCATCCCAAACTTAACCCATCCCATCCCGTCCCTAATCGTCACATTCAAAACCCAATCCCTTACCTAATCCTCACATTCAAAACCTATTCCAACCCTAACCAATCCCTAACCCTCACATTCAAAACCCATCCCAACCCTAATCCATCCCAACTCTAACCCTTACCAACCCTAACCCATCCCAACAATCACATTCAAAACCCATCCCAACCCTAACCATCACATTCAAAACCCATCCCAACCCTAACCCATCCAAACCCTAAACCTTCCCAACCCTAACCCGTCCCTAACCGTCACATTCAAAACCTATCCCTAACCATAACAATAAAAGCCCAATCCCAACCCTAACCCATCCCTAACCCTCACAATCAAAACCCAATCCCTTACCTAACCCTCACATTCAAAACCTATTCCAACCCTAACCCATCCCTAACCCTCACATTCAAAACCCATGCCAACCCTAACCCATCCCTAACCCTCACATTCAAAACCCATGCCAACCCTAACCCATCCCTAACTCACACAATCAAAACCCATCCAACCTTAACTCACACATTCAAAACCCATCCAACCTTAACTCTCACATTCAAAACTCTAACCCGAACCATGACATTCCAAACCCATCCCAACCCGAACCAATCCCAACCCTAACCCATCCCAACACTAACCCATCCCAACCCTAACCCATCCCAACCAAACCCTAACCCATCCAAACCATAACCCATCCAAACCCTAACCCATCCCTAACCCTCACATTCAAAACCCATGCCAACCCTAACCCATCCCTAACTCACACATTCAAAACCCATCCAACCTTAACTCACACATTCAAAACCCATCCAACCTTAACTCTCACATTCAAAACTCTAACCCGAACCATGACATTCCAAACCCATCCCAACCCGAACCAATCCCAACCCTAACCCATCCCAACACTAACCCATCCCAACCCTAACCCATCCCAACCAAACCCTAACCCATCCAAACCATAACCCATCCAAACCCTAACCCATCCCTAACCCTCACATTCAAAACCCAACCCAAACCGATCTGTTGTGCATTACGTCGTGGATACATAACAAATAGAGTGGGTCATGGTGTGCTGGTCCCTTGACTAATTTCCCTGATGAAGAGTGGCATCACCAGAAGATGGGAATGCTCAGCACAGGCATGATGGGACAAAAAGTCCTCTCTAATAGATAAGTTGCCTTTTGCTGTATGTTATTTTATAAAAAGTGCCCGAATGGGCTGACAGTGGGCTGACATAGTCCCGAGTGGGCTGACAGTGGGCTGACATAGTCCCGAGTGGGCTGACAGTGGGCTGACATAGTCCCGAGTGGGCTGACAGTGGGCTGACATAGTCCCGAGTGGGCTGACAGTGGGCTGACATAGTCCCGAGTGGGCTGACAGTGGGCTGACATAGTCCCGAGTGGGCTGACAGTGGGCTGACATAGTCCCGAGTGGGCTGACATCGTCCCGAGTGGGCTGACAGTGGGTTGACATCGTCCCGAGTGGGCTGACAGTGGGTTGACATCGTCCCGAGTGGGCTGACAGTGGGTTGACATCGTCCCGAGTGGGCTGACAGTGGGCTGACATCGTCCCGAGTGGGCTGACATCGTCCCGAGTGGGCTGACATCGTCCCGAGTGGGCTGACATCGTCCCGAGTGGGCTGACAGTGGGCTGACATAGTCCCGAGTGGGCTGACAGTGGGCTGACATCGTCCCGAGTGGGCTGACAGTGGGCTGACATAGTCCCGAGTGGGCTGACAGTGGGCTGACATAGTCCCGAGTGGGCTGACAGTGGGCTGACATAGTCCCGAGTGGGCTGACAGTGGGCTGACATCGTCCCGAGTGGGCTGACAGTGGGTTGACATCGTCCCGAGTGGGCTGACAGTGGGTTGACATCGTCCCGAGTGGGCTGACAGTGGGCTGACATCGTCCCGAGTGGGCTGACATCGTCCCGAGTGGGCTGACATCGTCCCGAGTGGGTTGACATCGTCCCGAGTGGGCTGACAGTGGGCTGACATCGTCCTGAGTGGGCTGACATAGTCCCGAGTGGGCTGACATAGTCCCGAGTGGGCTGACAGGCATCTCTTGAGGTTGTAGTTCGCCTGTTCTACCCATTCAGTTTGCAATTTCAATCTTCAATGCTTTAATTTCCAACGCTTTCTATCTTTGCACAGATCTGAGGTTATCCTTGCCTCTCATGGTGAAACATTGGAACATATTCAGAAAGATTAACACGGCCACCCCTCCTCTCATGTCCATGTCTGAACTCCAGCACTCCTCTATTAATGTGCCCAGCTTCACGAACTTCAGCAATCTTTCCTGACAACCTATCATCAAATCTGCCTCCAAGAAAATTTGGTTTCCTCTTCAGAGCCGATACTTCAACTCCCAGCAGCAACAAACGCTGGCTGGCCAACTACCCATCATGCAGACAGTCATTTGTAATTTTTAACGGCAGGTCATCAAACAATACTTTCCGAATGGAGTCCCTCAAGGCTCAGTCTTCTCCCCACACTCTTTAATCTGTTCATGCACGACATTCCACAACCACCCGAGAACATAAAATTGTCCTCATATGTGGGTGATAGTGGTAGATCACCTCTACTCTACTCTAGATCACTAGATCACTAGTGGTAGATCACGAGATCACCTCTACTCATAGCAACAACATCACCCTCGGGAGAGCCAATAAGCAATATATTTCCACTCTCAAGACTGAACTCTCAAACCTGTCTCCCTCCTGCAAATCCTGGTGGCATCTGGTCAAATCTGTTTCTGGTGTTTGTTCCGTTCCCCCCTCCATCCCCTCCATCCCCTCCATCCCCTCCCTCACCTCAAACGGCTACACAGTTGACTCCGCATATGAAAAAGCCGATTGCCTCAACTCTGCGTTTGCCTCAAAATCTTGTGTTCCAAACCCATCTCTCTCTGTACCCACCATACCCAGTCGAACCCAGTTGCTCCTGGACTCTGTGTCCTTTCATCCTGACAAGGTGGAGAAGTTTCTGTCAATCCTCGACTCTGATTCTGCAACTGGACCAGACGGCATCAGCCCACAGGTCCTAAAATCCTGCTCTGCCGCTCTATCTCACCTTCTCTCTGTTCTCTAGGCCCTCTCTTTTGCTCAAGGTTATCTGCCATCTGCTTGGAAATCAGTCAACATTGCCGCTTTACATAAAAAAGGTGCAAAAACAGGTCCTTGCAACTACAGACCAATCAGCTTGCTCCCAATCATCAGCAAAGTCATCGAGTCCATCATTGCCTCGGATATCAAATCCTTCTTCTTCTCCAATGGCTTGATCGCGGATCATCAATTTGGATTCAGACCGGGTCATTTTAATACAGTACAGCCCAAAATACAAACAGTACATTAGATCAGTCATCATCTATGCCAGCTCATCTTGGGCCTCCAGCCTATCAAACACACATCTCAACACCTGCAGATCATAGAAAACAAAGCCCTTCACATCATCACAGGTTACACATGAACAACACACATCGAGCACCTACACACATAAGTAAAAAAAAAAAAAAAAAGAGACCACTTATACATACATGAGAGGTGCAGTTCCTTGCAATGGCAAATGCCAACGCCAATCACCCATGCCACTACATGTACAACTACCCATTGGCCCCTAAACAGATTAAAATTACACCACAAAGACACTACAGTGACATCCTTCATAACACCACCCCCCACCCCCACCAAATAACGGAAACTACAAAAAGCACATCCACACCCATAATCACCATAAATGCAATAAACAATCACACCCAATAAATTTCAAACTGATCAGACTCGGTTGTCTGTCGAATTAGGATGACATCATCATTCATGGAGCGGTTGTGAAGATATAAAGATGCAACGTTTTTTGGTTTTTCCAAGATGGCGCATCCACCATGTGACCTATGACGTCATAATTGTCATTAAAAATTATACAGGAGGAGGCGCTCCCATGGTGAAAAGTCCATCAGACTAATAGTTGCAGAGAATTGTTATTTCATACCGATCGGATCAAGGGTAGTTCTTGTCAAATTATGATGTCATAATGAAGACAACGATGACATAATCATCAACATATCTTATTCCCCATGGGGAGTACTTAACAATGAGCCAGGTCGCAATATTTTTCATTGAGCGGTTCAGGAGATAGAGGTGTAACGTTTTTCCAAGATGGCGTCCATACCACGTGACCTATGACGTCATTATAAGTAAAAAAAAAAAATACACAGGCGGATGTGCTCCTATGGTAAAATTCCATGTCAATTGGACGAACGGTTGCCGAGGAAATTGAATTTTTTAAATGCAGGAGGAGTTTCTCCCATTCTTCCTTGCAGATTTGCTCAAGTTATGTCAAGTTGGATGGGGAGCGTCGATGAACAGCATTCTTCATGTCTTTCCACAGATTCTCAATGGGATTCAAGTCTGGGCTTTGGCTGGGCCAATCAAGGACTTTCAGGTTCTTCTTCTAAAGCCATTCCAGTGTTGATTTGGCTGTATGCTTGGGGTCATTGTGCAGATGGAACGTGAATCTTCGCAGCAATCTAAAATCTTTTGCACTCTGAAGCAGGTTCTCCTCCATCATTGTTCCCCTCATACAAAAAGCAGGTTCTCCTCAATCAATCATTCTCCATTCATTGTTTACTCTATCCTTTCAAGTCTCCCAGTCCTTTCCACTAAAAACATCCCCATAGCATGATGCTGGCCCACCATGCTTCACAGTTTAGATGGGTGATGATCTGTGCTAGGTTCTGCCAGACGTCACGTTTTGCATTCAAGCCAAGTAGTTCAATTTTCATCTCATCAGACAACAGAATATTTTCCCTCATGCTCAACTTCCCTCAACCCTGGTGTTGGGCTAGCGGCTAGGGTGCCGGCTTAGGATCCTAGGATCCTGGGTTCGAATCCCGGTCGATCGCTGAATTAACGCCAGGGGGGTTGACTCAGCCTCTCATCCGACCTTCCGAGGTCGGCTAATTGAGTACCAGTTCACTGGTAATTCCCTGTTTGTCGTTAAATGGCGGCAAAAAGGGTTGGCGTCAGGAAGGGCATCCGGCCGTAAAACATTGCTTCAAAGAGGGAACCAAAAAACAACAACAACCACGGTTCCCGAAAAAGGCCAACCCCCGCCTTGCGGGGAAACATGGCCTCTAAAGGTGGTTATTTTTTATATTTTATATGCTCAGTGTCTTTCACGTGCCTTCTTACAAACTCCAGGTGTGCTGTCATGTTCCTTTTTCGTAGGATTGGCTTCCATCTGGCCACTCTCACATAAAGCCTAGATTTGTGAAGTGCTGCACAGACCTTCCGGCAGATTCTCCCATCTCAGCCAAGGAACTCTGTAGTTCTGTCAGAGTGGTCATTGTGTTCTTGGTCACCTCCCTGACCAATATTATTCTTGCCCGGTTGCTCAGTTTGGTAGACGGCCAGCTTGAGGAAGAGTCTGATTAGTTCCATATTGTTTCCATCTCCTAATGATGGCGCTCACTGTGCTCTTGGGAACTTTGAACACTATAAATTGTTTTATACCCTTCCCTAGATGTATGCCTCCTCACAATTCTATCTCTGAGATCTATGGACAGTTCCTTGAATTTCAAGGTAGAGGTTCTGGTCTGATATGCACCGTCAACTGTGGGACCTCATATAGAAAGGTGTTTTTTCTTTATAAATCATGTCCCATCAATTGAATTGGCCACAGATGGACTCCAATCAAGTTGAACAGACATCTCAAGGATGATCAAAGGAAATTGGATGCACCTAAGCTCTATTTGGAGTGTCATAGCAAAGGGGGTTGAATACTTTTGACTCAAGACATTTCAGTTTTTCATTTTTATTTATTTTGTAAAAAAAAGCTCAAAAAGCCTTCCACTTTGACATTATGGGGTACTTTGTGTAGATCAGTGACAAAAACAAAATCTCAAATTAATCCATTTCAAATTCAGGCTGAAACAACAAAATGTGAAAATGTCAAGGGGAGTGAATACTTTCTGAAGGCCCTGTATCAGGTTGATGGAAATAGTGATGTTGGCACCCTCTGCTCTTTCCATGCCTTGTCCCCTTCGGGTTTATACTCGGCGCACACGGCCCACCAGAAACCTCCTCTCCCAATATCCAGGATCACTGCTCACTTCCACTCATTTCTTCCTCTTTTTTTCCCAGCTGAAAAACCAACACCCACATTTTCCTCAATCTCATGCTTCCCTCCAGATCTTCAAGACAACTGTTCACCACTATCTCCCATCCAAAACCATGATCTTTTGTGCCCTTGTTTTTTCCTGAGCGTTTGCTTCTGTGTCCACCTTGAACACTCCCCCCCTCCCCCATGTGTCCTCCCCGACCCATAATTGTAAAAAATACAAAAAAAACGAGAACATTGCTTCTCTTTCAACGGTAATTATGTTCATCATCAACATTTCTTTGCAAATCAAGCTCAAGTTATCACACATCATAAGCAATTATTTTGAGAGCACAAGAAGTAAAACATATTTGGACCTCACAGGATGGTAAAAACCTGTCCGGCGTCCAGTTGGATGTTGTTAAACTGTGCGATGAACACAGCAGCCACCGATTGAAAGAGTGCCGCCCCGTCCATGTTGACAGTGGCTCCTATGGGCAGCACGAAGCGGCTGATGTGCTTGTCCACGCCATTGTTTTCCTCCACGCACTTCATCATCGTTGGCAGCGTGGCCGAGCTGTGCACATACGTTAGCACACTTACACAGCACCAGGGTACCTGCAAATGGGGTCATGTACCTGACACTTAGTACTTACAGTCGTGACTAAAGATATTGGCACCCTTGCACTTTTTCAAATAACTCAGAATTTTCTCTAAAAATAAGTTGAAATTGACCAAAGGATTTTGTCTCCACAATTCTTTATTTCACTGTTAATATTACAGAACCTGTTTTTGATTCAGAACTTAATATATCCTTTTTAAATCAGAAATAAAAAGAAATGGCATTGACAAATTATTGACACCCAAGACTTGATATTTGGTAGCACGGACTTTGGACAAAATAAGTGCAGTCGACCACTTCCTATAGCCATGAATGAGCTTCCTCCACCTCTCTACTGGCAGTTTGTCCCACTCTTCTCATGCAAACTGCTCCAGTTCTCTCAGATGTGAAGGTTGCCTTCCCCCAAATGCTGTTTTCAGATCTCACCACAGGTGTTCAATGAGATTTAGATCTGGACTCATTACTGACCACTTCAGAACAGTCCAGCGTTTTATCTTCAACCATTCCTGGTGCTTTTTGAAGTGTGTTTGGGATCATTTTCCTGCTGCAGGACCCATGACCTTCGACGGAGACCCAGCTTTCTGACACTGGGTTGAACATTGCACTCCAAAATGCCCTGGTAATCTCCTGATTTCATGATGCCATGCACACATTCAAGGTACCCAGTGTCAGAGGCAGCACAGCAACCCCAAAACATCACTGAACCTCCTCCATGTTTGCCTGTAGGGAAGGTGTTCTTTTCTTTGAAAGCTTCATTTTGTTTTCTGTAAACATAGAGATGATGTGCTTTACCAAAAAGCTCTAATTTGGTCTCATCTGTCCACAGGACATTCTCCCAGAAGGATTTTGGCTTGTTCAGGTGTGTTTTGGAAAACTCCAGTCAGGCTTTCTTCTCTCTCTGTCTCTGTCTGTCTCTCAGCAGTGGGGTCCTCCTGTGTCTTCTACCATAGAACCACATTTCATTGAGTTGGTGAAAGATGGTGCGAGTTGAAACTGTCATACCTTGTGTCTGAAGGTCAGCTTGAATATGTTTGTCAGTTGATCCAGGTGCTTTCTCCACCATTCAAACAATCCTTCGCTGCAATCTTCGATCAAGTTCTCTTGCGGCCACATCCAGGGAGGTCGGCTACAGTGCCATGGGCATTAAACTTCCTGATAACATTGCGTATGGTGGACACAGGAACATATAGGTCTCTGGAGATGGACTTGTAGCCTTGGGATTGTCCATGCTTGGCTCCAATCTTGTGTCTGACCTCCTCAGACAATTCTCTGGTTTTATTTCTACTAGGACGTGCCCGTACGTGGGTGCCCGTTCCTTGCCAAAAAAAAAAAAAAAAATGTCTTCGCCCATGCATGCATGGGCGTGCCCGTAAGTGCGTGATGTGACCGTACAATGAATGTATCGTCCCGACGCCGCAGCTCGGATGGCGCTGCAGTTAATCGGGCCTGTATCGGCAGAGTTATTATAAACGTGTACTACAATCGATCGTACCTTACAGCGTCTGCTCGCCACGTTCAGCATCAGTTCAGCGTCACTATGACTATCCGTAAGTCCGGAACTGACGTCCTCATTTGACTGTCCGGAAGGTCGCATATCGCAGTTACGATGAATCGCAAATTAGTTTTAAATAGTTTTAAAACATAGTTTAACGCCAACATAGCGCCAACATAGCGCCAACATAGTTTGCCAACGTGAAATAAATGAATACGCTCTCAAATGTGCCGTCCGAGGCAGAGTCTGTTCGCCACGTTCGGCACACGTGATAGCTCGCTGCTCTCTGATTGGTTGAATCGTTTTTTGGACATAGCTCGGTAACTACTTCTCCGATTAATATGAAACCTTGAAAAGGCACATCCTCAGGTCCCCAGCAATATACCTGGCAAGTTTCAAGTATATCGGACCCGTGGTTGTCGAGAAACAGCGGTCACAGACATACACACATACACACACACAGAGATTACTGGAATTATAGATAGATGACTGTATATCCACTGCCTCTCAACTACTAAATTCCCATTTCTCAACAGGTAGTGGTTGCCCTGAAAATTGGAAACCATTGATTGCCAGGGTTTAGGTCCTTGGTCTATGTGACTGTTTGGGAGGTTCTTCACCTTCATCATCGTGTTACGGCCGTTTCCATGCTTGCATGTGTAAGCCATGATTCAACTAATCGATGCTTCTCCAAAAGGCATATTTGAGGCATGTTTTTTGGTGGATGGATGACCTTGCTGACACCACCACTGAATTAGCTGTGGACCTAGCCTTTGTCTATAAACATACCGTGCAAGGCAGCAAGGGGATTTGCAATCAGTTCCCTTCTCCTAGGTGGACTGCCTACCAAGGCTAAAGAGCTCTATCTATCCTGGTTGGATGGGTCAATGTCACAGCAAGTCCTCACAGCAGAGGGCCATGCCTACGACACCTCGAGGGTACCAACCTATTCTGAGATACTCCAGACATCCAGCCAGTGCCCTCAAAATCACTGTTACCATGGTGCTCCACTAGGAGGTAGTCAAAGTCTTGGCAAGGGTCGTGACTGAACCTGAAAGAAGGGCCTTCACACTCGGCCTTTTTTTTCACTTGCCGAGCTATCCGGCAGCCAGAGATAAAAGCAACAAATGGTAAACCACATCGCACTATACTACAGACGCGTACACCTGCCCTGTAAAAAAAAAAAAAACCCACAAACTCCAGCTTTATCTATCTATAATTCCAGTAATCTCTGTATGTCTGTGTGTATGTCTGTGTGTATGTCTGTGTGTTTGTCGTTTGTCTGTGACCGCTGTTTCTCGACAACCACGGGTCCGATATACTTTAAACTTGCCAGGTATATTGCTGGGGACCCGAGGATGTGCCTTTTCAAGGTTTCATATTAATCGGAGAAGTAGTTACCGAGCTATGGCGATTTAGCCGTTCGCCGTTCGCTTTGGCTTTGCGAATGAACCAAACCATTTCATGTAAATAGAGGGGGGGGGGGGGTTCTGTGGTCGTTGCGAATGGACCAAACCATTCATGTAAATAGAGGGGGGGGGGGGGTTCTGTGGTCGTTACTGCCACGTGGTTTCAAAGTTTTTTTTTGTTGTTGTTGTTTGCACGCATGTTTTTTTGCACGCACGTACGGGCACCCACGTACGGGCACGTCCTAGTTTAACAAATACACCAAACCTAGTATTCAGCTTTTAAACATCTATTGTGAATTAATAAAACGTAAAAAACACATTGAGAAGCCCGCAAGGAAAACTCACCTGGAGGAAGTTCCAAAGGCCGTGGTAAGTGCTGTCAGGATACCCAAGAGAAATTTGAAAGGGTTCCGGCGAGTGAAGAATAAGAAGAGGAGAGGAAGAATGACCAGACCATGGATGAGCTGTCCCAAAATACAGCAGGTTATGTACTTCCCAAGGCTCTTGACCAGTAATACCAGATCTTCCATCTCTACCACCTTGCTGGCCACCAGAAACATGATACCGACGGGTGCATACCTACGTGAGGGGTGTAGAAAGGGGTGAAACCATTATCGGCGAATACAAATTATAAAATATGCTCCTTTAGACATTGGATACTGAGATGGAAACCCACCACATGATCCAGGCCACCAGTACCATAGTTCCCTCATTGAAGGCACCAAAAAATGTCATCAGGACTTCACCCTCACGGCCCAGCTGCCGCAGAGCTACCCCAAACCCAATGGCGAACACCACCAGGCCCAAAATGTTCATGGATTCGATATCTGAAGCAACGGGAAGCTGAGAAAGACAGACGTCCAGCCACCAACAATTGCCATATCACGAAGACAAAACCATCACCTCATATTCCATGTTGTGAAATATCACAACATCTATCAAACCAACCTTGATGTAAGTTGTGTTCAAAATTGTTCCATTTTCCAGTGTCCAGTTACCTTGTAATGGCACCATCTGGTACAGGGTGGCATACTGGACAGGCATAAGCGGAACAAGAATCAGTTACAGTAGGAACAATGTTATATTCTCCACAAATCACAAGATAATACAGTTATACCTGAGTAAATTACAGGTGCAGTTCAGTGGTGAGGACACTGAAATGGCAGTAGGGTAAAGGATTTGGATTCTCAGCTTTTGAAAACCGAGCTATAGTCTCAGGATAATTAGCACATTAATATTACATAGTTAGTAATGACAAGCTGGCTCATTAATGGCCCTCAAGGAAGATGTGGTATACCTCTACCACTTGTTCCGAACTGTCCGATGTTCATGTAAAGTGTTCATGTGAAGCATCCACATGTCCATGAAAAGGCAGCATCCATATATCCATGAAAAGGCGGCCTACACATGTCAATGAAAAGGCGCCCTCCACATGTCAATGTAAAGGAAGCCTCCACATGTCAATGTAAAGGAAGCCTCCACATGTCCATGAAAAGGCGGCACATGCCCATGAAAAAGAAGCATCCGCATGTCAATGAAAACACGGCCTCCGCATGTGCTTGAAAAGGCAGCATCCACACGTCCATAAAAGGCGGTGTCCACATGCCCTTAAAAATGCGGCCTCCACATGTCAATGAAAAGGCGGCCTCCATATGCCCATAAAAAAGAATCATCCACATGTCAATAAAAAGACGGCCTCCACATGTCCTTGAAAAGGTAGTGTCCACATGTCCATGAAAAGGTGGCCTCCACGTGTCCATGAAAAAGCAGCGTCCACATGCCCTTGAAAATGCGGTCTCCACATGCCCATGAAAAAGAAGCCTCCACATGTCCATGAAAAGGCGGCCTCTACATGTCTATGAAAAGGCGGCCTCCACATGTCAATGAAAAGGTTGCCTCCACATGTCAATGAAATGGTTGCCTCCACATGCCCATGAAAAGGTGGCCTCCACATGCCCAAGAAAAGGAAGCCTCCACATGCCAAAGAAAAGGAAGCCTCCACATGCCCAAGAAAAGGAAGCCTCCACATGTCCATAAAAATTGTGGCCTCCACATGTCCATGAAAAGGCAGCCTCCACATGTCCATGAATAGGTGGCCTCCACATGTCCATGAAAAGGAAGCCTCCACACGTCCATGAAAAGGCAGCCTCCACATGCCCATGAAAAGGCAGCCTCCACATGCCCATGAAAAGGAAGACTCCACATGTCCATGAAAAGGCGGCCTCCACATGTCAATGAAAAGGCGGCCTTCACATGTCAATGAAAAGGCGGCCTTCACATGTCCATGTTTCCTAGCTTAAAAGGTGCCTGATATATTGCCTCAAATGAGAAAGAAAATGAACAAGCATTCTGAGTATTGCGCTGCAATACATGTCCCCTACCAAAGTTCAAAGTGCCATAACTTTGTCAAAAATGATTGAATATGCAAATTTATGCATGGTTGATGCTGGTTTTCAAACTTGATCTGAGGTATGCTGAGCCACGTGTGTCACGCCTCGCCTCGTTGATAAGCCCGCAAGGTCGCTCCGTGGAGCGGCCTGCACGTATTGCACTGTGTGAATTATATAAATTATTACCAACTCACGGTCTGGGTCTGACGTACTAGCGATTCAAGAGATATCCATTTTTTTAATGGCACATTGGAGAAGCCAATGCGAGGTTTCTTCTTCCTCAGTTTATCACAACTCTGTCAAATGTGATTGAGTTTAAAAAGTCAGAATTTGACCAAATCTGTTTTATTTGTTTGTTAATATACCTCAGCTATTGACAAATCTTAAATTAGAATTTTATTTGAGGTTAAAATGACCACGACAGGTCGTGTCCAACGATGCTTTGTCTGTACATGTGATAAATAATTAAATCCGCACACTTGACGCCTCTTCTTCTTCACGCAATAACAACTTCTAGCTTCCAGACCGTACATCCAATCATCTTGAAATTTTGCACACTTGTTACTCTTCAAGACTTCTACTATAGTATGACGTTTCACGTCGATCAATAAAGCGATTCAAGAGATATCCATTTTTAAAATATTTTCGTTTAATTAACGATATCTGCCAAACCACGTGAGCTATCGCAAATTCCAAAAGGACATTTTAGTAGACTGACATGCGGAACAGATCTGTGAAGTTTCCCCTCGATTGGATCAAAAATGAGGGAGGGGCTCGGTTTTAAAGGTTCATGCTTAAAAACGTCATAACTCTGAAACCATGTGACGCATGACGTCATGCTCGCTGACTTTTTTGTTCGTCATGGGTATGCGATTCTGCCTGCAAAGGTTGGCCTCGATCTGTTCAGCCGTTGCAGAGAAAAAGGGGTTTTCGTGTTTTCACGAAAAACAATATGGCGCCCGAAACACGTGACCTGTGACGTCATAATTACTATTAAAATATTCTACAGATCGAGTCCCTCCTATGGTGAAAATTTGATCTCAATCGGTCCTATTATTGCAGAGAAAATCTTTTTTAAAGGAAATTAAAACTTAAAATGGTACTGAGTTAAGGATCATCAGAATTATCAGAATTCCCAAAGTTCAAAGTGCCATAACTGTCAAAAATGATCGAAACGTCGTGAAGTTCGAACTTGATCTGTAACTTATCATGAGGAAACGATGTGCCAAGTTTGAAATCATTAGCATTAAGCGTTTAGAAAAAAAGTCCGGAAAACTGTTCTTTGCGTGACGGACTGACGGACTGACGGACTGAGGGACGGCGTGCAAACCTATAGTCCCCTCCGGTGTACACCGGTAGGGGACTATTAAGTGATTAATAATGAAAATAAATAAATAATTATGGTAAATTGATTTAATTCTTAATTAATCGGCTAATAAAATACCAAAACCAGTGACACCATTATTGATCCAGGTGTGCTAGACCAAAGTGTTGGAGGCTGTGATAAAATTGATAGGTTAGCAAGCCATAGCTTCCACCTGGCTGTGGGGGCGACTGCCGATATTTGGGATGCAGGGTTATGGGGATGTAGTTGGATAGTCTGGAGGTCAACATGGTGCTGTGGGTGTCCGAGGTGTGTGGGCCATGTCTTCTGGGTGGGTCTCCTG
Organism: Myxine glutinosa; assembly: GCF_964187855.1. Classification (NCBI taxonomy): domain Eukaryota; kingdom Metazoa; phylum Chordata; class Myxini; order Myxiniformes; family Myxinidae; genus Myxine; species Myxine glutinosa. Next base: position 54,483 of record NW_027618125.1, on the reverse strand, counting down.
GTGGAGCATGGCTGGCGACTAGATTCTGGGCATGGTCAAGTGTGGGTGGGCACTGGGGGCTGCAGCTGAGTGGACTGGGGGACGTGGGCGGCGTGAGGGGAATGCCATGCACTGCAACAGTATCCCCCAGGGCCGAGGTTGTGCGTGCGGTAGTGTGTGTTGGCAGCAGGTGCTCACCACATTGATCAGCTGGGGCTGGTGCAGCTGTGTTCCTCGCAGGGGGGCCGAAGGATGGATGGTGGGTCACACCCTTCTGGACACTCATGGGCCATGTTGGCGTTTTGACTGCTCACCTTGTCCCGATGACCCTTGCACGGTGGAGGTGCGGAGCTGTCGTAGCCGCAGATAGTTGTTTAGAACAGTTCACCGTTGGATGCGGATCCACATACCTGCCAGAATAGTAGGGAGAAAAGTGAAATTTCGTGAAATTTGATTGGTCCAATGAGAAATTTTGGGATTTTGAGGGTGGATGGCACCTTTGGACCTGACCAACCGCATTACCTGCACATCGACGTAGAGGTAAGGCCTTGATGTTTACTGTCCTAGGCTTCAGGACTTGCTTATGGAAATTGGGGACATGTAATTTGGAGTTGGGAGGCGGGTGCGAGTGATGACATGGTCGGTGAGGGGGATGGAATGTGTGCCACAGAGTCCTGTGGGTGGCGTTTGTGTTAGTGTTGTGGTTATGTGTTTTTATGTGGTTGTGGAGAATGGAAACTGAGAATGAGTGGTGATTATTGTGTTTTGAAAATGTGATTTAAAATGTGAAGTGGGGATTTCACATGAGGCAGGCCATGGCAACTCTTTTGAAACATCTTTTGTAACATCTGCTCAGAATTGTGCTGGAAAATTGGATGACAGCAGGGGAGGAAATGTGTTTTGGGGATCTTGTGGGTGGGGAAGGTGTGTGTGTCCGCAGGTACAGATCAAGCTCGGAGGAGCGATGCCTGCGGACCCCCCTCTGCGGCAATTACCCCTGGCAGCCAGTGGTATCTGGAAATTGGAGCTCGTCGGTGGAGGGTCTGTTTGGACGCCATGGGGTAAAGGAGACTCCCGGCGACCCGTGTAGCTGCGCGGAAGCAGGAGGCCACGGAGGAGCCTGGGGTTTGGAGACCCTCACCAGCAGGGTAACGGCAGAAAGGGCTGTTGGGCTGTCACGGGGCCAAGAGGTAAGGGGGGGGGGGTGGGGGGGGGGAGGGCAATTAACTTGTAAGTCGGTTGACTTGTTTTTGGGACTGCGGCCACCACAGCCTGAAGTGCCCCCACCATCTTAGTTGTGTGGTACCTCCCCGCTGCCTAGTAGAAAGTGAACGCACACACGAATGACATCTATGCCATGGTCCTGCAGGGGGGTGTATTAAGAACGTGCTTGGTAATGATTTTGTGTGTAAGGATTTTTGGAATGAGAATGAGTGGATAAAGGGTTTTGTTGTATGGGCGAAATCCACCGAGCCATGTCACTTACCTGTACAACCTGGGCAGGGCCCGCGGAAATTTAGGGGTGCATTGGGATGGCCCCGCAGGTAAGGTTGTTTTTTGTGGCATCCACTGGGGGACGTGGTCTGTAGACTGGGGTATGTACATATGTTTATTAGAGTTTTGGAAGTTTTGAATTTTTGCAAGTTAAGGCTAAGGTTTGTGGTGAAGTTAGATTTTGAGTGTTGTTTGTTGCCTTCCACCACAGGAACGACCGGAATCATTGTAAATATTTGAAATGTACATACTTGCATGATTGTTAAGGGGATTAGCATGTTAAGGAGAATAGTTGGAAGTCCAGCTCACTTCCCACAGCCCTCTTGATTTATTTCATAGGTTATTTAAGTAAGATACAGTAAGTGTTAAGACTGGAATGGTAGTGCCTGCAGTGAACCTAGCAGGAGCTAAGGTTCCAGGGGGAGGGGGGAGGCTGTGTTATGTCGGAGGGTAAAGGAATATCTAGAGCCAGGTAGATATGTATAGGTAGGTATTCGACTGTCACGATAGGGAATCTACCTTGTAATACGTTCTGTGTTTTTAGGCGGTTTGTCGGGGAAGTGTATACCTGTGAACATACAAGGATGTTCGGGTGTTAAATAGTGTCGGGACTAAGATAAACCCCTGTGTGTCAGACCTGGAAATCATTCCTTTGTCCCTTATGGCAATGCACACATATAAACACTTAGATAGGCCCTTTAGTGCACACATTAAATAATTCCCCTCCCTTACTATAAAGACTGTGGAAAACGGGCAGAAAGCCAGGACAGGGCGCCGCCGATGGGGCCGCAGCCAGCCACACCACCAGCTGGCCCAGCAACCAGCCTCATGGCAAGGCTGGGAGGCATGCCCAGGAGGACTGTTGATTGGGCAGGGAGAGGGGCGAGCAACACCAGTGCGGGAGGCACTCGGCCAATGACAGGGCACCAGCAAAAGAGAACATTGAAGGAGAGTGGACGAAGGTTATAAAAGAACGCGCTGCACGACTTTTTGTCTCTCCCTCTCCTTTGGCTCTCTCCCTCTTGCTCTTGGCTTTTTCGCTGGTCTCTTGGCACTGCACAACATCTTTTGCTCTCTGCGCTTCTCTTCTTCGTGCTGACGGTTCGCTCTTGGTGTGGAGTGGCGCTTGGAGCGGTCCTTCTCGGTGCTTCCAGAGCTTGGAGCGGTGCTCGGCCCTTCGCGGTGCTGTTGGTGCAGGGAGCGAGTGTTGGTGCTGAGCGGGTGGGACCTCGTGGTGTGCAGCGGAGCGAGTTGCATTGGGGCCTGGCGAAGCGTGCGAGCGGGCGAAGGGTTTCCTCGCGCCGGAGCTTGGAGCTGCGTGTGGACGGTGGACACGACGACAAACAGATAAGGACGCACCACATTTCCCCGAACATAACAAACATTTTATTTTCCTTAATTCATTTTCCCTTGTCTGTATCCGAAATCTGTGTGTGGGGACGTACCGTTTAGGACATATATTACCGCGGCGTGATTTTCCTGTCCCGCTATTCATTGTAAAATAAACCCTTGTATTATTTTACTGTATATGTCTGAACCCAGTTTTCCGTGTGGTTTATTTAATTTGCAGCGGCATCGGAGATGCCCTGGGAACAGGTGAGACTGCAGGGATCTCGCGCTGCCCCTCCATCCCGCGCAATTTTGGATAGCTTTCTGGCTTTGAGTCCACCATTGAGTTTTCGCCTCGAGAGCCAAGGCCTTTGCAATCGGCTTCCGTGACCGTCTGATTTTCATCAAAGGCGGCCACACGACAGTATGTATGTATGTATGTTTGTGTTTAGATTTATATGTATGTATGTATGTATGTTTGTGTTTAATTTTAAATGTATGTATGTATGTATGTTTGTGTTTAGTTTTACATTGTTATGTCGGGAGGGTAGCGCAATATCTAGAGCCAGATAGATCTGTGTAGGTAGGTATCCGACTGTCGTGATAGGGAATCTACCTGTAATAAGTTCTATGTGTCTCGGCGGTTTGTCGGGTAAGAGTATACCTGTGAACATACCAGGATGTTCGAGTGTTAGATAGTATAGGGATTAAAGATAACAGCCCCTGTGTGTCCAACCTGGTCATCAAACCTTTGTCCCTTATGGCAATGCACACCTGTAGACACTTAGTTAGGCCTTTTAGTGCACGCATTAATTAAATTCCCTTCCCTGACAAGACTTTGGAAGAAAACGGACAGGAAGCCAGTTCAGGGTACCGCCGCATGGGCCGCAGCCAGCTACACCTCCGGCAGGCCTCGAGTAACACGCGCTATGATCACGCTACAGGCCTGTGATTCAGTGGAGGGCACTGATTGGGTGGCGCGCCAAGGCTGACGTCACCGCGGCAAGGATATATAGCGGCGTGCCGAAGGACATTTTCGTTCTTGCACGACCCCTGGTTCTTTTGGCTTGCAAGTTCTCTAGAGTTGCACATCCGGCTCTGACCCAGGCACGTCTCTCTCTCTCGCTTGCACGTCCCTTTGTCTCTCTGGCACGTCCAACTCTTGAGAGAGCTCACTTGGACTTGGCTGATAGTGTGCAGTCGCACTTGCGTTCTCTCCTCCTGCAATTTCTTCGTTCTGAGTTTGTGCCTCGTCTTGGAGGTCGACCGTGTGTGGAGCTCGCTAGCATGCGTGGGACGCGTGGTGCTTGGAGTGAGGCCTGGTGGTGCTCGGAGGTGGACGGAGGGGGCCGCGTGGGACGTCGACGGACGCAAGACTACAGACGAGTTAAGATGCACCACGCTCACAAATACATGACGTGTTCTTTTCGTTAATTCATCCCTTGTTCGTTTCTGAAGTCTGGTGTGTGGGATCCCAATTTAGGCCCATTATTTGATTACCATCGCGTTCCTTGTTATCGGGTGCCATGAATAAATCTTTATTTTTGTACATTCTAAATCTTGTGTTCGAGTTCGTTAATTTTCCTGCAGGATCGGAGCTGCCGTTTGAGTTTGTTCGCCCTCCACAGGTACGCGCTTTTACCGCAGCTTCCACTTCCCTTCTTCCTCCCCGCGTTTTATCGTCAAATCCGTGTTCGGTAGTCGCCTCCAATTAGATCCGTTTAGGTCCATCCGCGAGCCCTTGTATTAACCGGAAGGGTCCGCGCGACAATATGTATGTATGTATGTTTGTGTTTAGTTTTATATGTATGTATGTATGTTTGTGTTTAGTTTTATATGTATGTATGGATGTATGTATGTTTGTATGTATGTATGTATGTATGTACATTGTACAGTCATGGCCAAAAATATTGGCACGTTTGCACCTTTTTCAAATAACTCAATTTTCTTTAAATGTAAAGCCTGGTGTTGGCTTAGCGGTTAGGGTGCCGGCTTGGGATCCTAGGATCCTGGGTTCGAATCCCGATCGATCGCTAAATTAACGCCAGGGGGGTTGACTTAGCCTGTCATCCTTCTGAGGTCGGCAAATTGAGTACCAACTTGCTGGGATGAATGATCACGGTGTGTACCCCGATTTAGAATAGGTACACTGTATCCCTGCGCATCGTAAGAGGCGACCAAGGGTTTGCGTCAGGAAGGGCATCCAGCCATAAAAACATTGCCTCAAACAGGGAACCATGGTTGTCATGGGGCCCGCAAGGCTAACCCCCGCTCCAGCAGGGAAAATGGCCTTAAAACGATCATTCATTCATTCATTCATTTTCTTTAAATGTAAGATGAACTGACAAAAGTATTTGGTCTCCATAATTCTTTATTTCACTGTTAATATCACAGAACCTTTGTTTTTGATTCAGAACTTAATATATCTTTTTAAATCGGGAAATGAAAAGAAATGGCGTTGACAAAATTATTGACACCCTGGACTTAATATTTGGTAGCACGGACTTTGGACAAAATAACTGCAATCAAGCGCTTCCTATAGCCAATTAATGAGCTTCATGCACCTCTCTACTGGCAGTTTGGCCCACTCTTCTTGTGGAAACTGCTCCAGTTCTCCAAGATTTGAAGAGGGCCTTCTCGCAACTGCTGTTTTCAGATCTCCCCACAGGTGTTCAATGGGATTTAGATCTGGACTGATTGCTGGCCACTTCAGAACAGTCCAGCATTTTTTCTTGAACCATTCCTGGGTGCTTTCTGAAGTGTGTTTGGGGTCATTGTCCTGCTGCAAGACCCATGACCTTTGACGGAGACCCAACTTGCTGACACTGGGTTGAACATTGCGCTCCAAAATGTCTTGGTAATCTCCTGATTTAATGATGCCATGCAAACATTCAAGGTACCCAGTGCCAGAGGCAGTACAGCAACCCCAGAACATCACTGAACCTCCTCCATGTTTGAATGTAGGGAAGGTGTTCTTTTCTATGAAGTCTTCGTTTTGTTTTCTGCAAACATAGAGATGATGTGCTTTACCAAAAAGCTCTAATTTCATCTCATCTGTCCACAGGACATTCTCTCAGGATTTTGGATTGTTCAGGTGGGTTTTGGAAAACTCCAGTAGGGCTTTCTCAGCAGTGGGATTCTCCTGGGTCTTCTACCATAGAACCCCCTTTCATTGAGTTTGTGACAGATGTTGAGAGTTGAAAATGTCATACCTTGTGTCTGAAGGTCAGCTTGAATTTGTTTGGCAGTTGATCGAGATGATTTCTCCACCATTCGAACAATCCTTCGAGGCAATCCTCGATTAAGTTTTCTCTTGCAGCCACGTCCAGGGAGGTTGGCTACATTGCCATGGCCCTTAAACTTCCTGATAACATTGCTTACGGTGGACACAGGAACATCAAGGTCTCTGGAGATGGACTTGTAGCCTTGAGATTGTCCATGCTTGGCTGCAATCTTGTGTATGACCTCAGACAATTATCTGGGTTTTTTCTGTTCTCCATGCTCATTGTGGTACACACACAGTGACAAAAAACAGCAGAATGACTCCTTTTCTATATTCAAACTGGTTGAATATGTTATTTTTATATTTCAGACACCTGCAACTCACCAGAGGTGAGTTCATTTCCAAAGTAAAGGAGAATCACCTGCTTGAAATCTAATTATTTCTAACAACTTCTAAAAGGTGACAATAAAATTGTCAGGGCCATTTTAGGATTTCTGTGTAAAATAAGCTAAGATTTCGTTATTTTTCAGCTTTTTTTGTTTTGTTCCATTGCAAACGAAAAAAATACATATGTGGACATTAGTCCATTTGAAACAACATTTCCAGGTGCACCCCCATGTTAATTTGGCTGCAGCTTTCAACATAAATGTTGTTGATGTTTTACTAAAGTCTGAATAACCTGATCTTGATCGGGTGACCCAACTTGTGTATATAAATATACACATGAGAGGAAAACATTAAATATCTCGTATATACATGAAGATCCAATGGCCAATTGTGTGAAGGGCAGACATTCATCCTTTCTGACACACACACTCATTAGATATCTGGAACCAAGGCAGGTCCAGCTCCTGGGGGATATGGAGCATGCTATAATTTGTACTTTTTTTTCCCCTTATTTTAATGATTAATTTCTTCATAAGAATATGAAAAACAATGGTCCATTTACCATCTGTTTAAATATCTTGCCAACATTGTGAATACGAATGGCTATTTTCCCCCTGTGGGTGAAATAATATTATTTTGGGAGTGAACTGGAGCAAATGTATTTCCCACAACACAGTACAGCTAATTAACAGCGGATAAGTCGAGTGTGAGTGGGAAACGGTAACCACCCAGATTGGATGCGCGCATTCGGACAGTAAAGTGCTGTCCTTCCGAAACCGTTGTCCACCGAAAGTGGTGTCCTTCCGTTTTACTGCTCGCCCCTCTGGGCTGGTGCTCCTGCCTCACACCTAGCTCGTCTTCACGCTGTTGAAACCAAAGCATTCAGAATCATTGGAATCTCCCGCGATGAAGCTAACTCCAAGGGCCTTTCACTCACTCACCGCAGGCAGGTTGGTGGTCTTTCCGTCTTCTACGGACTCCTCTCTGACCTTGCCCCCCCAGCTTTCTCTGGGCTCTGTCCCGCAAATATTCCTGCAGGTCGCACAAGATCTGCCTGCAACCCTCTTATGGTTAAACTGCCAAAATCAAGACTCTCTGCTCACCTTCACTCCTTCATTCCTCTTTTCTCCCACCTCTGGAACAAACTCCCCCACTCCCTTCAATCCCACTCCACCCTCCAGGTCTTTAAAACAGCTGTTCACCACCATCTCTTATCTTCCCCCATCCAAAACCTTGAACTTTTCTACCCCCGCTAATTTCACCCCAAATCCACTTTTTTGAAATACCAACTTCTGTCCTGGAAGTGCTTGGTGTCCTTGTGTTTTATACTTCTCCCTCCACCCCCCCCCCTTCCCACACCTCCTGCCCCCAAGCCCTCTCCCTTCCACACATCTCCCTGCTCTCAAATGTTGTGTTTGTGTGCTTCCCCTTCTCTTCCCATCTTGTCTTCTGCTCCCTCTTTTTATATATTTTGTTTGTCTGGTTGATTTGTTTGTGAAGTAAATGTTAGCTCTTTCACGAGCCTCGATTCAGTATACAAAAAACAAACAAAAAAAACCGGCTATTAAGCCGGTTGTTCTGTCTGCTAGCACTTTGTGGTTGATCCTACGGTACCTTTCAACAATAGTAGGCCATCAGGTGCCAGCAATTTGATCGACAAAACGAACCGCACTACAGGTGCAAAATGTCTTCACGATGGACGCTAAATGGATCGTTAACTACACCAGATTTGCATACGTAATATATGCATCTTCCTCAATATACCTGCAAATTCCTATGTGTTACTTAACTCCACCAGATTTGCAGATGTAAAAAACACAGTCCTCAATTTACCTGCAAATTCCTATGTGTTACTTAACTCCACCAGTTTTGCAGATGTAAAAAACACATCGTCCTCAATTTACCTGCAAATTCCTATGTGTTACTTAACTCCACCAGTTTTGCAGATGTAAAAAACACATCGTCCTCAATTTACCTGCAAATTCCTACATACGTCATTTAACTCCACCAGATTCGCATACGTAAAAAATACATCGTCCTCAATTTATCTGCAAATTCCTGCATACATTACTTAAATCCACCAGACTTACATTCGTAATAAATGCATCGTCCTCAAATTTCTGCATGCGTTACTTAAATCCACCAGATTTGCATACGTAATAAATACATCATCCTCAATTTACCTGCAAGTTCTTGCATATGTTACTTAACTTCACCAGATTTGCAATTGTAATAAATGCATCGTCCTCAATATACCTGCATATTCCTGCGTATGTTACTTAACTTCACCAAATTTGCATACGTAATAAATACATCGTCCACAATATACCTGCATATTCCTGCATACGTTACTTAACTCCACCAGACTTGCATACGTAATAAGTGCATCGTCCTCAATTTACCTGCAAATTTCTGCATACGTTACTTAACTCCATCAGATTTGCATATGTAATAAATACATTGTCCTCAATTTACCTGCAAATTTCTGCATCCGTTACTTAACTCCACCAGACTTGCATACGTAATAAGTGCATCGTCCTCAATTTACCTGCAAATTCCTGTGTATGTTGCTTAACTCCACTAGATTTGCATAAGTAATAAATGCATCGTCCTCAATTTACCTGCAAATTCCTGCGTATGTTGCTTAACTCCATTAGATTTGCATACTTAATAAATGCATCGTCCTCAATTTACCTGCAAATTCCTGCGTATGTTGCTTAACTCCATTAGATTTGCATACTTAATAAATGCATCGTCCTCAATATACCTGCAAGTTATTGCGTATGTTACTTAACTCCACCAGATTTGCAAATGTAATAAATGCATCGTCCTCAATATACCTGCATATTCCTGCGTATGTTACTTAACTTCACCAAATTTGCATACGTAATAAATACATCGTCCTCAATTTACCTGCAAGTTCTTGCGTATGTTACTTAACTCCACCAGATTTGCAAATGTAATAAAGGCATCGTCCTCATTATACCTGCATATTCCTGCGTATGTTACTTAACTTCACCAAATTTGCATACGTAATAAATACATCGTCCTCAATTTACCTGCAAGTTCTTGCGTATGTTACTTAACTCCACCAGATTTGCAAATGTAATAAATACATCGTCCTCAATTTACCTGCAAGTTCTTGCGTATGTTACTTAACTTCACCAAATTTGCATACGTAATAAATACATCGTCCACAATATACCTGCATATTCCTGCATACGTTACTTAACTCCACCGGACTTGCATACGTAATAAGTGCATCGTCCTCAATTTACCTGCAAATTTCTGCATCCGTTACTTAACTACCAGATTTGCATACGTAATAAATGCATCGTCCTCAATTTACCTGCAAATTCCTGCGTATGTTGCTCAACTCCACTAGATTTGCATACGTAATAAATACATCGTCCACAATATACCTGCATATTTCTGCATTCGTTATGACATCTGTGAAAATAGAAATTTTAAAATGTCAATAACGAAGTCAAGGCCACAGGTTACGTTCTGACGTATGTGTCATCGTGAAATGCTCACGTTTCTGCTCACTCGTATTACATTGTGACACCTTACGTCGGACATATATTACGATGCAGGTCGTTCCAAATCATTGGGAGATGTAATCGTCCCTCTAAAGTGTGAACATTTATTGACTCGTTTAAAATGTAGTCTTTAATGACCCCAGGTCGTCTGCTGTCATTGCTTTCGCTTTCCGTGTAAACCTAGCCAGAAGGTTGCCATGGGGTTGCCATGGAGACCCACATCATAGGGCAGGGTGGGAGGGAGTACTCTTCTTACCGACTGGAAAGCAGCTGCCACCAAATTGGCAGGAATGAGATTCCTGTGTGAGAGAGGAGGAAGGTGAGAGAAAGATAAGGGCATGAGGTCAAGATAGATAAACACAAAAAATGCTCAGTTAAATATATTTCATTAAATTGTCAGATATCAAACCAATGCTTCAGATATTTATGTGAAATCAGCAAACATCACCGCTTTACACACAAAAGGTGCAAAAACAGATCATTGCAACTACAGACCAATCGGCCTGCTCCCAATTATCAGCAAAGTCATGGAATCCATCATTGCTTCGGATATCAAATCCTTCCTCTTCTTCAATGGCTTGATCTCTGATCATCAATTTGGTTTCAGACATCGGTCACTCTACTCTGGACATGCTGCTTCTGCTTTCTCAACAATGGATGGAGGTCCTCAATGCCAAACAAGAAATTAGAGCTGCCTCACTTGACATATCACGTGCCTTCGATACGGTCTGGCACCCCGCTCTGCTCACCAAACTCTCCTCCTATGGTATCCATGGAAATCTCCACACTTGGCTTGCGGACTTCCTCTTTGGTCGTAATCAACGTGTGGCCCTGAATGGGTTTCTCTTATCTCCCCTTCCTGTTCAGGCTGGAGTCCCCAGGACAGTGTTCAGGGCCCTGTGCCTTTTCTGGTCTTCATCAATGATCTCTCCGACTCTCTGGAAAATCCTCTTTCTCTTTGCCGATGACTCCATTCTCTGGCGCACCTTTTCCTCATCCCTCAGATCGGCAGTCTGCAGCCTCCTCACTCTCTGCAGACCTGGACAAAATCACAGACTGGGCATACAAGTGGAACATGTCTTTCAATCCTGACAAATCTCACACTCTTACGATGTCTCTCTGAAAAGACCGACTGGACAACCCTCCCATCCACTTTCTGAATAATCCTCTCCAAGAAGTTCTGTTACTCAAGCTTTTGGGTCTCACTATCTGCCATGATCTTTCCTGGGAAAACCACATTTCAAATCTGGCCTCCAAAGCCAGTCGCCGACTGGGCATCCTCCACCGTGCTAAGTCCTTCCTTGGCACACCTGAGCTCCTCACCACATACAAGGCTTTCATCTGCAGCTCAATGGAATACTGCTCTCCCCTCTGGGCTGGTGCTCCTGCCTCACACCTAGCTCGTCTTCACGCTGTTGAAACCAAAGCATTCAGGATCATTGGAATCTCCTGCGATGAAGCTAACTCCAAGGGCCTTTCACTCACTCACCGCAGACAGGTAGGTGGTCTTTCTGTCTTCTACCGACTCCTCTCCGGCCTTGCCCCCCCAGCTCTCTCTGGGCTCTGTCCCCCAAATATTCCTACAGGTCGCACAAGATCTGCCTGCAACCCTCTTATGGTTAAACTGGAAAAATCAAGACTCTCTGCTCACCTTCACTCCTTCATTCCTCTTTTCTCCCGCCTCTGGAACAAACTCCCTCACTCTCTTCAATGCCACTCCTCCCTCCAGGTCTTTAAAACAGCTGTTCACCACCATCTCTTATCTTCCCCCATCAAAACCTTGATCTTTTTCTACCCCCGTTAATACACCCCAAATCCACCTCTCCGACTTCATTCCTGAAATTCCTTTTATACCGTGTACCAGTGAAGAGCGCTCACCAAGTGGCTTAAGCACCTACGCAAGCACTACATTTAAAACCGTTGATAAGTAACGGCTGGCTTGGCGAGCACTAGCTTGCTGATTGGTAACTGAACACACCCAGGTAAAGTGCTTAATAGGCAATGCGATTAATGACAAGTTCACCCTCGTGCAGGGTATTTGGAGGTTGATCCATGGAGCAGGCCTCGTGACCTACTTCTAGTAAAGATGTCCATGCAGCAGGCCCCGGGGCCTACTCATATGAAAGAGGCCCATGGAGCAGGCCTCAGGGCCAATCATATGAAAGAGGCCCATGCAGCAGGCCTCGGGGCTTACTCATATGAAGGAGGTCCATGGAGCAGGCCTTGGGACCTACTCCGAGTAAAGAGGCCCATGGAACACGACTCAGGACACACTCCTAGAGAAGATGCCCATGGAGCAGGCGTTGGGGCCTACTCCTATGAAAGATGCCCATGGTCCTGTGCATGTATGGGGCTGCTCTGGGGGGGTTATAGACAAGTGAGGGTGCTTGCAAAGCAATGCAATTATTCACAAGCTCACTCTCATGCAGGCCAGGGTATTGCATTGTGAGATTGGCCGTCAAGCAGGCCCAGAGGCCTATTCAAACGAAAGGTGCCCATCTCCCGTGTAACATCGACAAGGAAGCAAGCAAGTCTGGTGTTGGCTGAACGGTTGGGGTGCTGGCTCGGGATCCTAGGGTCCTGAGTAGCCATTTAATTAACACCAGGTGGGGTTGATTGAACTTGTCATTCTCCTCAGGTTGGCGAAATGAGTACCTGTATACTGGTAAGAAGGGGCACTACATCAGGGGCACACCCGGGGTCTCAGCCAATGATACAACCTGCAGTTCTGTGCTGCATACGAAAGAAGAAGAAGATTAATAATAATAAAGTGCGGCGTTACACGCGCTGCTTGCGAGCAAGGAGGAAGCGGACAAGCGGTAACTTATAAGCGTCTTTATTTCAGGAGCTCACTGTAACACTGGCGCGCTCCGGGCTGCGCACCCGGTGTATAACATGAGGCCACGCCTACCCCTCGGGCGTGGCCACCGCCCACTTGGTGCGCGGAATGATGTCGCCACGCCAGTGGGCTTTTGTGTCCGCCACACGCGCCCCCCCCAGAATTCCCGCGCACCTGGAGGGCCAGTTTGCGGGGCAGACGAATGACCCGGCCGAAGCGCCCCCGCGATCGGCGGCGTCCGGGGTGCAGGGATGCCAGGTGGGATGCCCCTGGCTGCCCCTGGGATGGGTGCAGGACCAGGGGGCGGCGTGGCGGCGGGGCTGGGCGGTGCTGGGGGTCCGCCCGCAGGGGGGCGGCCCCGACGTGGGGGTCGGGCCACTGGCGGTGGATGGTCCACGTCGAGGTGGGCCGGCTTGAGGCGGTCTACCGAAACGCGGTCAGGAGTACCGCCGATGTCCAGGGTGAAGTGCTTCGCCCTGGTCTCCAGCACGCGGAAAGGCCCGTCGTACGGGGGCCGCAGTGGTGTCCGGTGGGCATCGTGGCGGACGAAGACGTACTCTGCCGTGCGAAGCTCCGGGGCGACGTTCGTCGGTGGGTGCCCGTGGCATGCCGTTGGCACCGGGGCGAACCTCTGGGCGGTCTCTTGCAGAGCGGAGCGCTGCTGTGCCGCGGACCATGGTGCCGTGGAGTCGGGGAGGAACTCGCCCGGCACCCGCAGCGGTTGCCCGAAGACCAACTCCGCCGCGGATGCGTGCAGGTCCTCCTTGGGCGCCGTCCGGAGGCCCAGCAGGACCCAGGAGAGCCTGTCGACCCAGCCGCCGTCGCGGAGGGTGGCCCGGAGCGCGGCCTTCAATGAGCGGTGAAATCGCTCACACAGGCCGTTAGCCTGGGGGTGGTAGGCCGTGGTTCGGTGCAGCCGGACCCCGAGCCCCTGCGCGACCGCCCCCCAGAGCTCCGAGGTGAACTGGGGGCCGCGGTCGGACGAGATGTCTGAGGGGGCGCCGAACCGGGCGACCCAGGTGGCGATGAAAGCCTGCGCGACATCGGCCGCCGTTGTCGACGCCAAGGGCACGGCCTCCGGCCACCGGGTGGTGCGGTCCACCATGGTGAGGACGTAGGTGAAACCCCGCGAGGGGGGCAGAGGTCCCACCAGGTCCATGTGGACGTGGTCAAACCGGCGTTCCGGCACCGTGAACGGGGCCAACGGGGCCTGGGTGTGCCGGTGCACCTTGGCGCGCTGGCACGCGAGGCACGCCTTGGCCCAGCCGCGGACGGCCTTCCGGAGGCCATGCCAGACGAACTTGTTGGCGATCAGCCTTTGGGAGGCCCTCGCGCCCGGGTGGGACAGGCCGTGGATGGCGTCAAACACCTGGCGCTGCCAGCCCGCGGGCACGATGGGGCGAGGACGCCCGAGGGAGACGTCACACAAGAGGGCCGCGCCCGCGCCGTCGAACGCCACCTCGGTGACGCGGAGGCCCGTGACCGCGGTCCGCAAGGCCTGGACGTCGGGGTCAGTGGCCTGGTCCGCTGCCATCCGGGCATAGTCGATGCCGAGGTGGACTGCATGGGCGACGGCCCGGGAAAGGCAATCCGCCACCGGGTTGTCCTTCCCCGCGACGTGCTGGATGTCCGTCGTGTACTCGGACACGGCCGAGAGGTGACGCTGCTGCCGGGCCGACCACGGCTCGGT
>NW_027618125.1:0-32500 GCF_964187855.1 Myxine glutinosa | reverse complement strand
AAATTGAATTGAATATATTGATTGTTTGATTGATGAAAATGCGGTCTCAAGAAAGAAGCTTTGATATCTTTGTGAGATATTATCAATGTGAAGACAACCTTGGAAAATTGAGCAAGGTGGTGAGTTTATATATAGATATATATGTGCGGTTACCATTGTGTGATTTCCCCTTCAACAGAGCGGACACCTGAGGATTCACCCATTTCATACTGACCCTCTGGCTCATCTGCAAATACTGATCTGTGAGATTGGATTGTGCAAAAGCCACAGGTGAGAGAGATTCTCTGGAAATCACCGTTTGAACAGGTGGAGAGATCCTTCCTGGAGGTACGAGTGAAGCTTTAGAGGAACAAACTACAACACATCCAACGCTACTTTGATAAAAGGCAGAATGGGAAATGGAGCCTGCAAGAATACACAAGGACAACCAGAGATTCCACAAAAAGGTACTTGTACACATCATATGTACGACCGTTATGGTGCCGAAGCTATAAGGCAGGTCGAGAATTGGTATTTGTGGACAAAGGGACATGATGAGGAGTTTCCAAGAGATGGTACATTTTAGCGAAGTCGATTGGAAAGATTGGAACAAAGATTGAAAGCCAGGAAGAGACAGAATCTAACGGTAGACTGGCTTGCATTCCATCTATGGGATGGTGAATCCAGACAACGGGAACAGCAAGAACGGATAACGGATCTAGAACTTAAAATAAAAAGGATACAGGATACAGTGGAGGAGACAAATGCACAACTGCCCTCGAAATTAGGAATGAAAGTGACAGTTGTCCCATCTGATTTCCAGTTGTCTCCCCAAAAAGGACGGCACAGAGAATTTTTTCGTGTTTCAGGAGATAACGAGAGATTGCAGTGGCAACTCAGGGATGTAGAGATGCAGCCCAGCAATACAAGTGCACAGGTGCACAGACCAGGCAACGACAGAAACCGGTGTTTCAAGTGTGGACGGATGGGACATTGGAAAAGAGGATGTCCGTATACCAAAAGGAAGACAAGTTCATAGGGTAAACCAAGATCAAGGGTACCAGTGCTGACGGATACCTCAGACAATGATTAGGCCTTCATTGCGACAAATCCCAAATGACGATTGGCCTCAACAAATTAGATTACTGGACAAACATGAATAACTGTCGATGATTCTTGGGTCTGAAAAGTTTTCGGAGCAAGAATTATTCATTTTTCTTTTGCTTGTAAGCAAATTGATAATTAATTGATCAAATGCCGAAATTGGATCTTTTATGTTGGGCACAAAATTTTAAATTTACAAAGTTTGGAACAATTGCTTTGCA
This sequence comes from Myxine glutinosa, assembly GCF_964187855.1. Classification (NCBI taxonomy): domain Eukaryota; kingdom Metazoa; phylum Chordata; class Myxini; order Myxiniformes; family Myxinidae; genus Myxine; species Myxine glutinosa. The sequence continues at coordinate 31,196 of NW_027618125.1, read as the reverse complement.
ATTTTTTTTTGGCAAACCAAGTGACAAGAGTCACATCATGATCAGGTGGGAATTTCGGACTATTGTTCCGCACGATTGATAGGTCAGTGGTCGACTGACATACAAATGGGTGGGTAGTCAAATTTGGATAAATTATTGTGGGAACTGAAAGGGTAATGTCAATGTGACGTCATAGGGGTTTTCTAAGAATAAACCTTTTGGTCCATTTGTGTATTAGCGCTTATAAAATTGAAGGACAAATTTTGAGAAATTGAAATAAAGTTGACACCCATCCGGATCTGTAAATAAGGGTTCCAACGCAAACAAATACGCATAATGCATGTGTGTGTGGGTATTTTGTGTGTCAGTGTTTTTGTTTTTGTGTATCAATCTTACAAGATTGTTGACACCGACAGTGTGCCTTGTCTGAAAATAGATAGTTCCATGGGGATGGGATCGCATATCGAGAGAATTGGTAAAATAAAAAATAGAAATATAATTTGATTATGAAAATTATCACTTTTGTCAAGGGAGATGGAGAATAAAGATTTGATTTGCTGAGTTATGAGCAGCTATTCATTAATAGTAAAAATTGGAAGTAATCTTGGGATTCCATTGTGATAGAATTTATATGAGAATCAAAGCTATTTATGAATATGAGCTTCATAAAAAAATGTGGGAGTACAAAATTAGCCAAATTTTGGAGAGGTCTTACACTGACTTCCCAGAGTACTCTGCTCACGGATTTTATATATATATAAACTTGAATTTTATCAGAATATAAATTGGGCTGTATGTATGGATGTGTATAAGGCATAGATGATATGGGAAAATAGTAAAGGAAATTTTGCTGGTTTGAACTATTGTGAGTTTTGAGTTCTGGAGTTCAAGCAAAGTCACTGGTTAACAGATGAGAATGGATAGTAAATAAATTCTTCGATGCTGGGTAAATTAAGTACGATATTACTAAGACTTATGAGAGCTATTGTTCTTCCTTACAGCAGTGCGAAATTATTGGGAAATATATATATATATATATATATATTAGATCCAACATAATGAATCTATAAATGAATGTCAGAGGGATAATATCCTCAATTTGTACTAATCATTTGATTGTGGGTAAAGGAATTAATTTATCATAGTGGATTGTTAACAGCAGCCTGAAAATGTCCTGAGAGTGCATCCATGTAATCAGAAATCCCAGATTTGTTTTTACAAACAACATTTTGGTAGAGGTCTTGTGTGGACGAGCACTTCCTTGGTAGATAAAAAACGGTACTGCATGCTGGCAGCCACTTTTGCGGCCAGTTAGGCCAAACAAATTGAGAGGAAATTGTAGTTAAATACGTAAGTTACACATGGCTATTTGTAAAAAGGAAATTTGTTGAGATGGGAAACATTTTTCGAAGGTTTATTAAAGTGTTATAATATGACATGTGGCAAGGCAAACTATTGGATGGGAAAATTAGATCTGGTTATAGAATAAATTTATTGACCCCTTGAAGTTAATTCTTCGAATCATTGTTTCACTGGCATTTTTTGTTCACATTGGAAATAGTTTGGTAGAGCTTTGTTTAAAACCTTTGGTTGCGGTATCTTGGAACGAAATGATAAACCATAGGAGATTGATAAGAATTAAAAAAAAAAAAAAATGGACCCAAAATAGAAAGTTGGATTCATGCCTCTCATTGCAAGCAAGCACATGGGGCTAAGGTGGACGATCCCACAGAAAATGAGGCTGCACCTAGCAGCCCAGCAGAACATTCAGTGGCAGATAAATGATAGTCGTGATTTACAGTCATTTGAATTACATTTTAACACCCCTTGCATTGATAAACATTACATTTTCAACATGTGATATTCCTACTTGGGATAGTGACATTTATTTGCCTACATGACATACAATTACCTGCTGATATTAATACAACATGAGTGAAAAAATGTATCACAACTACACTCATGATCAGGGGATTGAGTTCAACCCCGGGAGATAGGGGGATCAGGGTAAGACAAATAATCTGATTTACGTTACATATTAAGGGATTTTCTTTATTTACCTTTTAGGAAGCTTGTTAGTTTGGTATATAATGTTGAATGTCATCGACATATAATTATGTCATAGGTATGAATATATACAAGGAGTAGCAGACTTGTTTGTTGGTTTAGTAGTTATATTGGCAATTGTTTTAGTGGTGGCTTGCTTGAAAGCCTTAGTGACGGTGTGTTTGAATAAGGTAACCAACAACACGATGATAACGCATGAAGTGACAAATGAGGAAAGAAATGTGGAACCACAAGAGGAAGACTTTTATGGCGACATAAATACTGAGATTAAAAGATTAAATCAAGTGATGTTGCAAATGAATACAGTAGAATTAAGATAATGGCATAACGACAATGTTATGAGTTGTGTCAATTACAAGATCAGTGAACTCATATCACCATGAGTGACACACTGTTAAAAAAAAAAAAAAAAAAAAGGGAAAAGTAAAAGTGGGGAGGAATTATGGTAATAATACATTATGCTTAATTTGTTGGTTTGGGAAAATTTTTGGTGGGAATTAGATATTCCTGTTTGTGATTGTAATCATATACAATTTATTTTCTTAGAGTAGTGCTAAAATACCTGCGCGAGTTAATTTTGAACTATATTAACCTGAAAGCAATTGTGGATGCTATTCTTAGTTTAGTAGTCAAATACATACCTGATTGAATATTACTTGTGTGACGCATATAAATGAATATAACTTTTTGAATGTTGTAAGGGAAAACAACAAATTGTTGAATGTGAAACTGTCGGAAGATATACATAATTATGCTGATTTCATGGTAAGATGTACCCTATCTGATTCAGTGTGTGTGGAAAGCAGATTCAGATGTGACTGAGCATAAGGATAAGACGAGATCACATTTGAAGGGGGTGCTAACGGAATTGGGAAGACGTTCGAGAAAGAAAATTTGTGGCTAAAAGAATGAAGTTAATCGTGACATACACCCTCTTTCTCAAAGAATGATGAAGACATTCTCCCGTGTAACTTGGAGATGGATGCTTACCTTCACCAAGGAAATTTATGTGACCATTTGCCTGGATCACACTGCAACATATGAAAGAAAGGCGATCACTTACTCTTGTTCGAAGGCTTCGAACATTCATCACATCAGAAGTTGCAGGACAACGACATTTTACCTGCAACCTCTGTGAAATGCGGGGACATATGTTATTACTTCACCAACGTCCGGGGAACCAGCATGTAGCTGCAAAAAACGGCTGTGCCCTTGTCACAACAGCTGTGCACGATTCTGCTGGTTGCTCCTGGTATGGACCATGAATGACCTGAACACCATGGTCCCAACATCATTGTGGATGCATCCGGCATCCCTGTTCCACATCTTGCTGGCCAATCAACATTACACCAACACTTGCTGCCCACTCATAATGAGGGAGGATGCAAGTCGACTACAACTGGGCGAAGGCCTTGTTCAAGGAATCATTATGGTTCACAGCAAGAGTGGCAAGAATGCTACATGGAGAGCAGGGTCAGTCTATGACTCCGCACCGTTACCACAACAGCGAAATCCTACACGAAGTAGTGCAGGTGTTTATAAAGACAGAAGAAAATGTTTCATACCTGAATTCAAACACAAGTGATCAGCCCTTCCTTTCAAACAAAGAATCAACGTTTGTTTGGAGGGAAACGTTTTTGCCAGATGTTGCAGATGCCTTAAAAACTTGAAAATAGTGAAGCAAAATTGTTGTATCTTGGTGATGGTGAAGTGTTGTTTTACAAAGATATTTGTGATGCAAATGAAATAGATTGAATTAACAATATGGAAGGAGTCAATGACCAACGAAATGTTTTGTGATCAGAGTCTTGCAGGATGACGGTGTATGCCTAAGGAAATTGTATTGATGTTTACTTGTAGTGATTGATTGTTTACTTATATTGATGTTTAGATTAATGGTTAATATAAACAAAAACAAAAAGATGAGGGAATTGTGGAAGTGTAACTCAGTGTAACTCATTGGTTGGAACTGGTAACGAACCAAGGTACGAGCAGGTGGTCGTAAGAATGTCAGGAATGCATCTCGCCCTGTCGAAGCTGGGAGTCCTGTTGTGTAGCTTTAGCACGACCCCGGGCTAACACACATTCCCAAGCCCGTACTATTGTCTTTCATCGGGATGCAAAGAGGATGAAGCAAATTCCCAGCAGGGAGGAGCGAGTTGGTGTCAGGAAGGTGAGCAGGATGACTGAGTAACATTGCTGCGGAGAAGGGATTACGATTTCAGCGCACAGAGGAATAACTGAAGTTTGCCCATATAAACAGAAGAGACTTTGAGTCAAGGGAACTTGCCATCAGAAGCCCTGCTCGACGGGAGGAAGGAGGACGGGAATGGCGGAGGAACATCGGCCGAACAAGAAGGACTATGCGGATAGAGTTATCTGGTCCATTGAGTTAACAGTAGTTATTAGTATTTGAATGAAGTGAACAACTAGTTAATAAAGTTGTGATCTTTTGTAAACCTGTGACATCATTGGAGTCTTGAGTCTCACAACACTTCCACGACAGCGTGATGACCGCCGTCTTTGGGACGTCCTCTGGCCTGACGGGGACCTGATGGTAGCCGCGTATGAGGTCCACCTTCGAGAAGAAGGACATGCCCGCCAAACGGGCGGAAAAGTCCTGAATGTGGGGGACGGGGTAGCGGTCGGGAGTCGTGGCGTCATTGAGACGGCGATAGTCCCCGCACGGTCGCCATCCCCCGCCGGGCTTCGGCACGATGTGCAGCGGCGACGCCCAAGCGCTCTCTGAGCGCCGAACGATGCTGAGTCGCTCAAGGGTAGCGAACCCCGCTTTTGCCACCGCCAGCTTCGTCGGCTCGAGGCGGCGTGCCCGGGCATAGACCGGTGGCCTGACGGTGGGGATGTGATGGGCCACCCCGTGCTTGATGGCCCCCGCTGAGAAGGTGGGCCGCGTGAGGGCCGGGAAGCCGGCGAGGAGGCGGGTGAATGCGTCCGCTGCCGGAAGCGTACAGACCAACGTGGCCGGAACCGAACCGTTCGGCAAGCCGCTTGGCAAGCCGCTCGTTGAGCTGGGCAACGCTCAAGCGAGCGAGCTGACCGTCTCGGCCTGGACAAGACGTCTGCGCTTGACGTCGACCAGGAGCCCATTAGCGCACAGGAAGTCCGCGCCAAGCAGTGCCATGGGCACGTCAGCGGTGACGAACGTCCATCGGAAAACCTGCCCTCCGAACCGCAGAGAGAGGCAGCGTTTTCCGTACGTACGGATGGGCGTCCCGTTCGCAGCAAGCAGCGCGGGGCCCCCACCCGCGGCGTGCTTGTCTGACGTGCCGGCGGGAACGACACTCACCTGCGCTCCCGTGTCGCACAGGTAACGGCGCCCGGAGAAGGTGTCCGTTATGAACAGCAGGCTGCTCGAACGGCCGGCGCTCATCGCCACTATTGAGTGCCGGCCCAGGCATTTCCCGACCTGTTGAAGGAGCATGGCGGATGACACTGCCGAGCTTCGTGGCTGAACTTGGCGTGGAACCAGCACCAGGTGGTGGAGCTGGAGGAGCGCGGCTGGCTCCGCCAGGCCGGTGGAGTTGGCGGGTTTCCCCGCGGTGGCGGTTTTCGCCGCGGTGGTGGGCGGGGCGTGGCGGCGGTCACGAGGTGCATATCAGCATGCTGCGTATGCTGTATAAGCTGATGCTGTGGATCAGCAGCATCAGCAGCAGCATCAGCAGCATCAGCCACGAGGGCCGTGACGGCCACGCCGACTCTCGCCCGCATGTCCGAAGCGGCAAAGTACTTGTCCGCCTCGGCTGCCAATGCTCGGGGTTCCGTTAGCCCGGTCCCGGCCAACGCGAGGCGAACCTGCGCTGGAAGTTGGCGACGGAAAAGCGCCCGGAATAGAGAACCGGGGGCTTCGTCGCCCAACAGTGACAGCATATGGTCCATTCGGACCGACGGGCGCGTGTCACCGAGCTCGGGGAGATCCAGGAGGCGGTCGGCCCGTGCGTCGTCCGTGAGGCCGAACGTGGCTAGGAGTAGCCGCTTGAGTGCCTCGTACTTGTGGCCGTCCGGTGGGTGGCGAAGGACGGAGACAACTTGAGCGGCCGTGCCGGGCCCGAGGGAGGCGACGACGTGGCAATAGCGCGTGTCATCGCCGGTGAGGCGCCGAAGCTGAAATTGGGCTTCGGCCTGGACGAACCAGACTTCGGCCTGAGCCTCCCAAAATTCGGGAAGTTTGATGAAGTTGGCCATGGCAATGGCGTCGCGTGTGGAAGGATCGCTCCGGCAGATCCAACGTCAAGGGGGTCACCAGTAAAGCGCGGCGTTACGCGCGCTGCTTGCGAGCAAGGAGGAAGCGGACAAGCGGTAACTTATAAGCGTCTTTATTTCAGGAGCTCACTGTAACACTGGCGCGCTCCGGGCTGCGCGCCCGGTGTATATCATGAGGCTGCCCGCCTACCCCTCGGGCGTGGCCACCGCCCACTTGGTGCGCGGAATGATGTCACCACACCAGTGGGCTTTTGTGTCCGCCACAATAAGAAGAAAGCATGCACAGGACAAGTGAAATCTAATGATTAATGCCGATAATAATAGAATCCACGACGTAGTGAAATGAATAAGCAAAGTCTTTAGCCATTCAATCTGTGAGCTACAGTATACTCCCAATGTGTGAGTGGCAAAAAAATGATTGCATGTAGCCATAGCAACTGATGGGTGTCCTGCTTTAATGACTCCAGGTATGTGCAACACACAATATAAATGGATAAATAGTAGATGTATAACAATAAAAGGCAGTGTGTGCGTGTGTGTGTCAGTGTGTGTGTGTCAGTGTGTGTGTGTCAGTGTGTGTGTGTGTGTGTCAGTGCGTGTGTGTGTCAGTGCGTGTGTGTGTCAGTGCGTGTGTGTCAGTGCGTGTGTGTGTGTGTGTGTGTGTGTGTCAGTGTGTGTGTGTCAGTGTGTGTGTGTGTGTGTGTGTCAGTGTGTGTGTGTGTGTCAGTGCGTGTGTGTGTCAGTGCGTGTGTGTCAGTGTGTGTGTGTGTCAGTGTGTGTGTGTCAGTGCGTGTGTGTGTCAGTGCGTGTGTGTGTCAGTGCGTGTGTGTCAGTGCGTGTGTGTCAGTGCGTGTGTGTCAGTGCGTGTGTGTGTGTGTGTGTGTGTGTCAGTGTGTGTGTGTGTGAGTGTGTGTCAGTGTGAGTGTGTGTCAGTGTGTGTTTGTGTCAGTGTGTGTGTGTGTCAGTGTGTGTGTGTGTGTCAGTGTGTGTGTGTGTGTCAGTGTATGTGTGTGTGTGAATGTGTGTGTGTGTGTGTCAGTGTATGTGTGTGTGTCAGTGTGTGTGTGTGTGTCAGTGTGTGTGTGTCAGTGTGTGTGTGTCAGTGTGTGTGTCAGTGTGTGTGTCAGTGTGTGTGTCAGTGTGTGTGTCAATGTGTGTGTGTGTGTGTGTGTGTCAGTGTGTGTGTCAGTGTGTGTGTCTGTGTGTCAGTGTGTGTGTGTGTGTGTGTGTCAGTGTGTGTGTGTGTGTGACGGTGTGTGTGTGACGGTGTGTGTGTGTGTGTGAGTGTGTGTCAGTGTGAGTGTGTGTCAGTGTGTGTTTGTGTGAGTGTGTGTGCGTGTCAGTGTGTGTGTGTGTGTCAGTGTGTGTGTGACGGTGTGTGTGTGTGTGTCAGTGTGTGTGTGTGTGTGTGTCAGTGTGTGTGTGTCAGTGTGTGTGTGTGTGTGTGTGTGTCAGTGTGTGTGTGAGACGGTGTGTGTGTGTGTGAGTGTGTGGCAGTGTGAGTGTGTGTCAGTGTGTGTTTGTGTGAGTGTGAGTGTGTGTGTGTCAGTGTGTGTGTGTGTCAGTGTGTGTGTGTGTGTCAGTGTGTGTGTGTCAGTGTGTGTGTGTCAGTGTGTGTGTGTGTCAGTGTGTGTGTGTGTGTCAGTGTGTGTGTTAGTGTGTGTATGTGTGTGTCAGTGTGTGTGTGTCAGTGTGTGTGTGTGTGTCAGTGTGTGTGTGTGTCAGTGTGTGTGACGGTGTGTGTGTGTGTGTCAGTGTGTGTGTGTGTGTCAGTGTGTGTGTGTCAGTGTGTGTGTGTGTGTGTGTGTCAGTGTGTGTGTGACGGTGTGTGTGTGTGTGAGTGTGTGTCAGTGTGAGTGTGTGTCAGTGTGTGTGTGTGTCAGTGTGTGTGTGTCAGTGTGTGTGTGTGTGTGTCAGTGTGTGTGTGTGTGTCAGTGTGTGTGTTAGTGTGTGTGTGTGTGTGTGTCAGTGTGTGTGTGTCAGTGTGTGTGTGTCAGTGTGTGTGTGTCAGTGTGTGTGTGTGTGTCAGTGTGTGTGTGTCAGTGTGTGTGTGTCAGTGTGTGTGTGTCAGTGTGTGTGTGTGTCAGTGTGTGTGTGTGTGTCAGTGTGTGTGTGTGTCTCCTCCATAACTCCGCAAACTTTGCACACACACTTCTCCAACTCTAAGGTAGTGCATGAATGAAAACTGGGTGTTTGAGTGTGTTAAAACACCCTTTTTGAAGATAATTAATAGCCTTAATGAATTCAGACAAAAACAGGCTTCATCCTGAGTCAGTCCGCTATCCCTCACAGGGGTGTGATACTTTTTCGGCCTGCTCAAAAATGCTTTGGTTTGGAACTGGCTTGGAAAAATGTCATGGTTTCTACATGATTAAGCACTCAAAATGTATGCTCTTCATGCCTGCGAATCACTGTACGTGTTGCTTTTGTAGGTGCTATCGTTTTCAAATTTGGAGTTTCGAGGGATTGTATGCATTACATGATGCGATTTTGCACAATGCCCTCTTGTAGCCGAATTGAAGTATAAAATCAAAGTTATGATGTTTTAAAAAAAGAGCGGGAAATCTGCAGTCGTGGCCAAAAATATTGGCACCCTTGCACTTTTTTCAAATAATTCAATTTTCTCTTGAGATATTTTGTATCACAACCTTTGGACAAAATAAGTGCAGTCAAGCGCTTCCTATAGCCATGAATGAGCTCCTCCACCTCTCTACTGGGAGTTTGTCCCACTCTTCTTGTGCAAACTCCTCCAGTTCTCCCAGATTTCAAGAGGTCCTTCCCCCAACTGCTGTTTTCAGATCTCCCCACAGGTGTTCAATGGGATTTAGATCTGGACTCATTGCTGACCACTTCAGGACAGTCCAGAGTTTTATCTTGAACCATTCCTGGGTGCTTATTGAAGTGTGTTCGGGGTCATTGTCCTGCTGCAGGACCCATGACCTTCGACGGAGACCCAGCTTTCTGACGCTGGGTTGAACATTGCGCTCCAACATGCCTTGGTAATCTCCTGATTTCATGATGCCGTGCACACATTCAAGGTACCCAGTGTCAGAGGCACCACAGCAACCCCAAAACATCACTGAATCTTCTTCCATCACACGTCACTCTTCCCATCACACGTCACTCTTCCCATCACACGTCACTCTTCCCATCACACGTCGCTCTTCCCATCACACGTCGCTCCTCCCATCACACGTCGCTCTTCCCATCACACGTCGCTCTTCCCATCACACGTCGCTCTTCCCGTCACGCGTCACTCTTTCCATCACGCGGCACTCTTTCCATCACGCGGCACTCTTTCCATCACGCGGCACTCTTTCCATCTCGCGGCACTCTTTCCATCACACGTCACTCTTTCCATCACACGTCACTCCTTCCATCTCACGTCACTCCTTCCATCTCACGTCACTCCTTCCATCTCACGTCACTCCTTCCATCTCACGTCACTCCTTCCATCTCACGTCACTCCTTCCATCTCACGTCACTCCTTCCATCTCGCGGCACTCTTTCCATCACACGTCACTCTTTCCATCACACGTCACTCCTTCCATCTCACGTCACTCCTTCCATCTCACGTCACTCCTTCCATCTCACGTCACTCCTTCCATCTCACGTCACTCCTTCCATCTCACGTCACTCCTTCCATCTCACGTCACTCCTTCCATCTCACGTCACTCCTTCCATCTCACGTCACTCCTTCCATCTCACGTCACTCCTTCCATCTCACGTCACTCCTTCCATCTCACGTCACTCCTTCCATCTCACGTCATTCCTTCCATCTCACGTCATTCCTTCCATCTCACGTCACTCCTTCCATCTCACGTCACTCCTTCTATCTCACTTCATTCCTTCCACCTCACGTCACTCCTGCAGTCCGATATCAGGGCTAAACATCAAGCCTGCACATTTACTAGCTGTGGCCGATACATTGGCTCATACAAGTCGAGTGAGTGACAACGTTGATTTACGGCAGCCTTTCACGATCTAAAAACACCGTAGCGGCCACTCCTTCAATGACGAGCCTCCAACAGGTAAGTACACGTTACCTGTAACCCCCGATGGTGACCACGAACACCAGGCGGTGTTTGTTATGAAACATTCTTCTGGAGACACTTCATCCCGACATGGAAGAACATGGACACCTATGGACACACCTTCTAGGGTATGATTTATACCGGTGAGAAAGACCCGCAAGCTCCGATCGGCCATATCGTACCTCATGAGATCCAGAAAGGAGTCGATCGCCTCTTTGGGTTCCGGCAGATTCACGGGTCTCTGTTTGGCCAACAACCCTCCAAGAGGGAGGCCACCTGCTCCAGGTTCAATTAAGAAGGCAAGCGATACCCCGAGTGCGCTCGCCACGAGTGTAGTGAAGAGGAAGAAGAGCACGGCGCGACTACCTAGGCGACCGAGCGCCCGAGGGTCGAGGCTGGCGGCGCCGGACACGAGGCTGCACACCACCAGCGGGATGATGATCATCTTGAGCATCCTGAGCAGCATCTCCCCAGGGAAGCCAAAATAGGTCTTCTGCATGGGGGACAGATCGAGCGGTCGCAGCGCGAGGCCGAGCGTCACCCCGATGAGGACCCCGCTCACCGTGAGCAAGACCAACAGGTGACGGCGCAAGCATCCCCAGCACGACGGCCGCACCAGTGTGGTCATCGGCACTTCCAAAGATACGGCTCGTCCGGGATCCTCGGTTCCCTGGGAAGACGATGGCGCAACACCGTTGCTCGTCGATGTCTTCATCTTATTCGCCTTACAATTGCACACAAGGTGCGCTGGCCCAGGTCTCTGCTAAAGCCCCACCTTCAATGTCGGCACGAATACACCTACCGTTCTCTTCCTCGCAATCTTCACGTAGCACGATCGCTCCAAATACTGAATATCCTCCCACAGGGATTCGCGCGAAACCAGCTCTGACGTCATAATCAACGTAAGCAGTGAAAACGCAGCAAGCACTGTGCAAAATGCGTGTCACCTTGCTCTCGTTCACATAAATCAGACTATTTGGAATTGCGATCAGAAAAAAAAAATACATTTTGACAAATACAGCACAACTCGCACCTGCATGTACACTTCCATAACCCAGGCAGCACGTCCAGCTGGGGCCCATATGATAGATTCACTATGTTAACAAATATAATTTCTTCAAAATTTTGGGAGATTAGCAAACCTGCACATTGTTGGAATCATCAGAGCATGGAGAATCCGAAAATCAATGTTGGCATTTGCACACACACCTGCATGGCCGCCATTTTGGATTTTCAAAATCGCCACCTTAAAATACATTTGAAGTGCGCGGTGCTACGCGCGCGACTTGCTACCAAGGAGGAAGCGGACAACGCGGTAAGTTTAATGTTCTTTATTAAAAGAGGTCACTGTAGCACTGGCGCGCTCCGGGCTGCACGCCCGGTGTATATCCTGAGGCCACACCTACCCCTCGGCGTGGCCGCCGCCCACTTGGTGCGCGGTATGATGTCACCACGCCAGTGAGCTTCCGTGTCTGCCACACGTGCCCCCCCCCCCCCCCCCCAGAATTCCCGCGCACCTGGAGGGCCAGTTTGCGGGGCAAACGGATGACCCGGCCGAAGCGCCCTCTGGCGACCGGCGGCGTCCGGGGTGCAGGAGGTCCGCCCGCAGGGGGGCGGCCCCGACGCGGGGGCCGAGCCACCGGCGGTGGGTGGTCCACGTCGAGGTGGGCCGGCTTGAGGCGGTCTATGGAGACCCGGTCAGGAGTGCCGCCGATGTCCAGGGTGAAATGTTTCACCCCGGTCTCCAGCACGCGGAAAGGCCCGTCGTACGGGGGCCGCAGTGGTGTCCAGTGGGCGTCGTGCCGGACGAAGACGTACTCCGCGGTGCGAAGCTCCGGGGCGACGTGTGTAGGAGGGTGCCCATGGTGCGCCGTCGGCACCGGGGCGAACCTCCGGGCGGTCTCCTGCAGCGCAGAACGCTCCTGCACCGCGGACCATGGTGCCGTGGGGTCGGGGAGGACCTCGCCCGGCACCCGCAGCGGTTGTCCAAAAACCAACTCCGCCGCGGAGGCGCGCAGGTCGTCCTTGGGCGCCGTCCGGAGGCCCAGCAGGACCCTGGGGAGCCTGTCGAGTGTCGACCCAGCCGCCGTCGCGGAGGGTGGCCCGGAGCACGGCCTTCAAGGAGTGGTGGAAGCGCTCGCACAGGCCGTTGGCCTGGGGGTGGTAGGCCGTGGTTCGGTGCAGCTGGACCCCGAGCCCCCGCGCGACCGCCCCCCAGAGCTCTGAGGTGAACTGTGGGCCGCGGTCGGACGAGATGTCCGAGGGGGCGCCGAACCGGGTGACCCAGGTGGCGATGAACGCCTGTGCGACGTCCGCCGCCGCCGTCGTCGCCAAAGGCACGGCCTCCGGCCACCAGGTGGTGCGGTCCACCATGGTGAGGACATGGGTGAAACCCCGCGGGGGGGGGGGGGGGGGGCAGAGGTCCCACCAGGTCCACGTGAACGTGGTCGAACCGACGTTCTGGCACCGTAAACGGGGCCAAGGGGGCCTGGGTGTGTCGGTGCACCTTTGCGCGCTGGAACGCGAGGCACGTCCTGGTCCAGCCGCGGACGGCCTTCCGGAGGCCATGCCAGACAAACTTGTGAGCGACCATCCTCTGGGAGGCCTTCATGCCCGGGTGGGACAGGCCGAGGATGGCGTCAAAAACCTGGCGCTGCCAGCCTGCGGGCACGATGGGGCGAGGCCGCCCGAGGGAGACGTCGCAAACGAGGGCCGTGCCCGCGCCGTCAATGGGCACCTCGGTGACGGGGATGCCCGTGACGGCGGTCCGCAGGGCCTGGACCCCGGGGTCGGCGGCCTGGTCCGCCGCCATCCGGGCATAGTCGATGCCAAGGTGGACTGCGTGGGCGACGGCCCGGGAAAGGCAATCGGCCACCGGGTTGTCCTTTCCCGCAACGTGCCGGATGTCCGTCGTGTACTCGGACACGGCCGCGAGGTGACGCTGTTGCCGGGCCGACCACGGCTCGGCGACCTTGCCCATCGCGAAAACCAGCGGCTTGTGGTCGACGAAGGCCGTGAACGCATGGCCCTCGAGCAGATGGCGGAAGTGCCTGACCGCCAGGTGAAGCCCAAGCAACTCGCGGTCGAGGGTACTATACCGGCGTTCGGGCGGGCGAAGCTGCCGGCTGAAGAACGCCAGCGGTTGCCAGGCACCACGCACCCATTGCTCGTACACCACGCCCACCGCGTAGTCCGAGGCGTCGGAGGTGAGGGCGATCGGTGCATCGGGCGCCGGGTGCGCGAGCATGGTGGCGTTGGCCAAGGCGAGCTTCGCGCCCGAGAACGCCACGTCCATCTGCCCGGTCCAGGTAACGTCACCTTTGCCCGGCTTCCCTCGAAGGGCCTCGTGTAAGGGGCGCAGGAGCTGGGCGATGCAGGGCAGGAACCGATGGTAAAAGTTGACCATGCCCAGGAACTCCTGGAGCCCCTTGATCGTGCGGGGGCGCGGAAACCCCTTCACCGCCTCCACCTTGGCCGGTAGGGGGACGGCCCCATGCCTGGTGACGCGGTGCCCCAAAAAGTCGATGCTGGTGACGCCGAACCGGCACTTGGTGGGGTTCACGATGAGGCCATGCTGGCCCAGGCGTTCGAAGAGCGTGCGGAGGTGATGAAGGTGCTCTTCGCGGGACGCGCTGGCGACGAGGATGTCGTCCAGGTAGACGTACAAAAAATCCAAGCCACGCAAGACACTGTCCATTAGGCACTGGAACGCCTGAGCCGCATTTTTCAAACCGAAGGGCATCCGAAGAAATTCGAAAAGCCCGAACGGCGTGATGACAGCCGTCTTCGGGATGTCCTCCGGCCTGACAGGAACCTGATGGTAGCCGCGCATGAGGTCCACCTTTGAAAAGAAGGACATGCCCGCCAACCGGGCGGAGAAGTCCTGTATGTGGGGGATGGGGTAGCGGTCGGGGGTGGTGGCGTCGTTGAGGCGCCGGTAGTCCCCGCATGGTCACCACCCCCCCGCCGGGCTTGGGCACGATGTGGAGCGGCGACACCCATGCGCTCTCGGAGCGCCGCACGATGCCGAGCCGCTCCAGCGTGGCGAAATCCGCTTTCGCTACCGCGAGCTTCGTCGGCTCGAGGCGGCGTGCCCGAGCGTAGACCGGTGGCCCGGCGGTGGGGATGTGGTGTTCCACCCCGTGCTTGATGGTCCCCGCCGAGAAGGTCGCCCGCGTGAGGGCCGGGAAACCCGCGAGGAGGCGGGTGAATTCGTCCGCTGCCGGAAGCGTACAGATCAACCTGGCCGGAACTGAACCGCTCAGCAAGCCACTCGGCGAGCCGCTCGCTGAGCCGCTCTGTGAGCTGCTCAACGAGCCGGGCAGCGCGCACGCGAGCGAGCTGAACGTCTCAGCCTGGACAAGCCTTCTGCGCTGTCCATCGACCAGTAATCCATTAGCACATAAGAAGTCCGCGCCGAGCAGTGCCATGGGCACGTCGGCCATAACGAACGACCAACGGAAAACCTGCCCTCCGAACCGCAGGGAGAGACAGCGTTTTCCGTACGTGCATATAGACGTACCATTGGCCGCAAGCAACGCGGGACCTCGGCCCGCGGTTTGCTTGTCGGACGTACTGGCAGGAACGACACTCCGCTGCGCTCCCGTGTCGCACAGGTAATGGCGCCCGGACAAGGTGTCCTTTATGTACAGAAGGCTGTTTGAATTGCCGACGCTCACAGTTGCCACCGAGCGTCGGCTCGCCCGTTTCCCGACCTGCCGAATGAGCATGGCGGGCGACACTGCCGAGCCTCGTGGCCGAACTTGCGTGGAAGAAACACCAGGTGGGCGGCTGCGGCGTCGGAGGCCGCGGTTTTCTTCACGGCGGCGGCGGTGGTGGTGGGCGGGGCGTGGCGGCAGACACGAGGTGCGGTGCATCAGGGAAAGCCTCGGGAGCCTCGGGAGCAGCGACCGCGCCAAGACTCGCCTGCGTGTCCAAAGCAGCGAGCGCACAGGGTTCCGTTAACGCGGAACCGGCCAAAGCGAGGCGGACTCGTGCTGGCAGCTGGCATCGAAATAACGCCCGGAATAGAGCGTTCGGGGTTTCATCACCCATGAGCGCCAGCATATGATCCATACGGACCGACGGTCGTGTGTCCCCGATCTCGGGGAGGTCCAAGCGGCGATCGGCCTGTGCGTCCACCGTAAGGCCGAACGTGGCGAGGAGGAGACGCTTGACCGCCTCGTACTTGCCATCGGCAGATGGATCCCTTAGGACCGATACGACGCGGGTGGCCGTGCCGGGCCCGAGGGCGGCGACCACGTGGCAGTACATGGTCTCGTCCACCGTGATGCCTCGAAGTCGGAACTGGGCTTCTGCCTGCAGGAACCAAACTTCGGCTTGTGACTCCCAGAATTCGGGGAGCTTGATGGAGACCACGTTGGTAGCCATTGTTGCGGCGGTTTCGGGTGGTCAGCGACGGCTGACTCGAATGTCGGAGGTCACCAATGAAGTGCGCGGTGCTACGTGTGCGACTTGCTACCAAGGAGGAAGCGGACAACGCGGTAAGTTTAATGTTCTTTATTAAAAGAGGTCACTGTAGCACTGGCGCGCTCCGGGCTGCGCGCCCGGTGTATATATCCTGAGGCCACGCCTACCCCTCGGCGTGGCCGCCACCCACTTGGTGCGCGGAATGATGTCACCACGCCAGTGAGCTTCCGTGTCCGCCACACATTGGTATATTTTGCGCTATCTCGGCTTCTAATCAACCTAGAAACTTCATTAAATATGCTTATCCGATGTTTTCTGGGTCAAGGAATCCAATAAAGGCCTCAAAATCGTGCTCAGGATTATAGAAAAGCAAGAAACAAAGGTAATTGAAAACCAGTCGTAATATTTGTGATATAACTGTATTACACAATACTGTGGCGGACCACAAGCAAGGTACACGAATCCAGCGCACCAGTAGGTGGCGCGAACGTCCAGGCGGGGAACTAGAAGGCATGCCCCGCCTATCGACCGATCGGCCATGCCCGGGGATGAGGCGTGGCCTCGGCACATATATGCGGGCTCTAAGCTCGGGCTGCTCAGTGCTACAGTTTGCGCTTTCAGAATAAAGACTCTTTTGATTACCAAACGCGTTGTGGCCTATCTCTTTGGCAAGCAAGTTGCGTGCGTAGCACCACGCTTTATTGGTGATCCATTTTGGTTTAGCCGTTGCTAACCACCGAACGCGTCATGGCCAACAACGCCGTCATGGTAAAACTCCCAGAGTTTTGGGAAGCACAGGCCGATGTGTGGTTCGTGCAAGCCGAAGCACAATTTCAGCTTCGAGGCATCACGGCGGACGAGACCCGTTACTACCACGTGGTCGCCTCCCTCGGGCCCGGCACTGCCGCCCGAGTCGTGTGCATCCTGCGGCACCCGCCGGCCGACCACAAGTACAGGGCGCTCAAACGTCTCATCGCCACGTTCGGCCTCACTGAGATCGAACGGGCCGACCGCCTCCTGGACCTTCCCGAACTCGGCGACACACGACCATCCATGCGGATGGATCATATGCTGTCATTGCTGGGTGACCAAGCCCCGGATTTCTTATTTCGGGTGCTCTTCCTACACCAGCTGCCCGCACAGGTATGCCTCGCGCTGGCCGGTTCCGAAATAAAAGAACCCCGCGCCCTGGCTACAGAGGCCGACAAGTTCTTCGCGGCTTGCGACACGCGGTCGGGTTACGGTGCGGCCGTGGTGGATCCCGAGGCTGATGCTGCTGCGTCCCTCGTGGCCGCTGCCGCGCCCCGCCCACCACCACCACCACCGCCGAGAAAACCGCGGCCGCCGAAGCCCCCGCCGCCGCAAGCCTGGTGCTATTTCCACGCCAGGTTCGGCCACAAGGCTAGGAAGTGTTGCCTGCCGTGCTCGTTTGACAAGTCGGGAAACTACCAAGCCGGCGCTCGGTAGCGGCCCTGAGCGTCGGCCGTTCCGGCAGCCTCCTCTTTTTGCGCTATCTCGGCTTCTAATCAACCTAGAAACTTAATTAAATATGCTTATCCGATGTTTTCTGGGTCAAGGAATCCAATAAAGGCCTCAAAATAGTGCTCAGGATTATAGAAAAACAAGGAACAAAGGTAATTGAAAACCATTCGTAATATTTGTGATATTAACTGTATTACATAATACATGGTATTGCAAGTCCTTTGAAGTTATAGGTATGGGTTTATAAAGCAAGAAAGCAGCCTTGCTAGTATCAGATTGAACTAGAAGTCCTATACACAGGATCTACTAGGTCTATACCGTTCAGGAATATGCTTTTACAGATCTTCATCACTGTCCTGAGTGTCATTTTCGCAAAGGTGTCTATGCAAATGCCAACATTAATTTTTGGATTCCTCATGCTCTGGATATTCCAAAAATGTATTGTTTTGCTCATCTCCAAAATTTTTGAACGAAAAAAACATAGTGAACCTGACTAAGTCCCATGTGGGCTAACTTGTGGGTCCCATGTGTGTCCCCCCACGTCGGCCCCAGCTGGATTTGTCAATAGGCTCCACCCGGGGGCCAACAGGGTTACCCACGTGGGCTGGGCATGGGTTTTTTGTGGGTTAACCCACATAGGCTGGACATGGGATTTACATGGCTTATACATGGATTTTTCCTGGGCCTCAAGTGAATGTAAATGGGGTGCAACTCAATCCTGTATTAGCTACGACATCACATCTGCTTTACTGTCAGTAGAAATATCGAATGGAGTGTATTTTTAGAGAGGTTTTTGCTTGAAATGATCTCAAAGAACATCCTTAATTGGATCTGTCAAAACAAGCTAATAATGGTAAATACTTCAATAATTCAATGGTGTTCCTTTGGTATTTGAAATGTCTTGGAACATCTTGCTGTGGCATTCCTACCTCCAGAATACCAAGAGTGGGAACCTCTGAAAGTTTGACAAAGATAAGATCCGTTCACCCATCGCTGAGAGAAATGGCGACCGACACACACACACACACACACACGGCTCCTGGTAGTGTGTCTAGACTACACCATTCCCCCCATATGGGGTGGGACACCCTAAATAAGTAATTCAAAAGCAATTCGCCAAAGGTAAGTGGTCAATTAACTGAACAAACAGAGATTTCAAATTAATAGAATTTATTTGAAAGTTTGGTAGGAGAGCACAATACAATACTTTACTAAACTTGAGAATATCCCAAAAGACAAATAGCAGCCAAGTAATAAAACCTATCAAAAGAACAGCAGCTGACAGCACTGAACAAATATCTGTAAAGAAAACATAAAATTACCTTTCTCATACTTAAAAGCATCCCCAAAAGGGTTTAACTTAACCCAACTACCCACCAATATAAATATACAAATCAACTATGCACAAAACGCTAATTGTTTACACGACATAAAACAAGATCACATACCCTTTTCACAAGCGATCAGGGGTTACCCAGAACACGGTGGAAACACTCCACTGTACCTCTGCCGAGACAGTGAACACATAATGCGGTTACCATTTAACAACACTAACAGCATCCGTATTCCATTCATACATAAATAACAAAATGGCGTCGCATACTCGATGCAAGCCTGCCTTCGTCTGCTGGTTACATGCACACACCCACTGGACAGCCAGGAATTCACTGGAGAGTACCAAAACTCGGAAATGCACTTCTTGAGCCGATGCAACCAAGCACAGCATCCGAGCTGCGGCAACCAGGAGGTACTATCGCAGAGGACCCAAGCAATAGTAGTCTCCCGATATGCCTGCACAGGTAGCTTTCTAGTACCGACTGCAAAGCCGCAATGAGCCGGCGAAGCCAAAGGCTCTTGCCACTATTTTACCCATCACTATGGCATCAGTAGGTTAGGTAGTTGGTAGTAGGTAGGTAGGTAGTTGGTAGTAGGTAGGTAGGTAGTTGGTAGTAGGTAAGTGTAGTAGGTACCGTACCTGGTAAGACTTGGTAAAAGAGAAGAGCAGACAGTCCGCCCCAATGGCAATACCTGCATACAATAAATGTCACAAGAAGCTTAAGGAAGTAACTATATGATGTGCTAGCTTAAGGCCTATTTTTAACTGGGCTTAACATACGTTTTCACAGTAAGTGTGTAGTCTTCTAACTTCAGTCGCTGTCAGGCGCCAGGGCTGGTTCTCTGACTCTCCGGGCACGGCGGCTTCGTCCACCAGCAGAAGTTAGCTTGCAGTGATTAATTCGGTGAATTCCGTCTCAACTTCGAATATTTCCGGCCGTGAAAAACTATCCGTATTTCTAAACTAAATATGTAAACCGCTTATACCGTATTTCTGGCCATGAAAAACTATCCCATACGGCCGCGAGATTTCTAAAAAATAATTCTTCATCAATGTTAGAATATTTGACGCCGTTTTCACAGTCCGAAACGCGTAATAAGCTTAAAAAATTTTTTTTCCCCAAATGCTCGAATCTCATTGGTTCTGGTGTTTGATGACGATTTTCGTTGAAGATAACGAGGTTGGTCTTAACGTATTTTAATTACTAATGAGAGGTTTCATTAGATTGTGAATCAAAGAACGACGGGTGAAACAAACTCCTATTGAACTTTTTCGCAATTGTTTTATGCAAACTTCCGCATCCGGTCGATGGCGCCCACCATTGAGCGCTTTCATTTTAGAAATATTTTTGCAAATGCTCGACTCTCATTGGGTCCGGTGTTTGGTGACGCATTTTGTTGAAGATAACCAGGCCCGTGCAGGCCGATGTTGGTCTTAAATTATTTTATTAATACATCGGAGGAGCATAAGATTGTGAATCAAACGACGACGGGTGAAAGAAACTCCTAATGAACGTTTTAAATTTGTTATGCATACTTCCGCCTCCGCAAGATGGCTGCGCCCACTGCGCTTCGGATTCTCGAGCCAAGGCATAATCAGGTTTTCAACATAATACGTACTCGTTTATTGACAACACCGGCTTCGCCAGCTACTAGTACCGACTGCAAAGCCGCAATGAGCCGGCGAAGCCAAAACCTCTTGCCACTATTTTACCCATCACTATGGCATCAGTAGGTTAGGTAGTTGGTAGTAGGTAGGTGTAGTAGGTACCGTACCTGGTAAGACTTGGTAGGTAGTTGGTAGTAGGTAGGTAGGTAGTTGGTAGTAGGTAGGTGTAGTAGGTACCGTACCTGGTAAGACTTGGTAAAAGAGAACAGCAGACAGTCCTCCCCAACACCTGCATACCTTTGCCACTATTTTACCCATCACCATGGCATCAGTAGGTTAGGTAGTTGGTAGTAGGTAGGTAGGTAGTTGGTAGTAGGTAGGTGTAGTAGGTACCGTACCTGGTAAGACTTGGTAAAAGAGAAGAGCAGACAGTCCTCCCCAATACCTGCATACAATAAATGTCACAAGAAGCTTAAGGAAGTAACGATACGATGTGCTAGCTTAAGGCCTATTTTAAGAAATTTTAACTGGGCTTAACATACGTTTTCACAGTATGTGTGTGGTCTTCTAACTTCAGGCGCCAGGGCTGGTTCTCTGACTCTCCGGGCACTGCGGCTTCCTCCACCAGAAGACGTTAGCTTGCAGTGATTAATTCGGTGAATTCCGTCTCAACTTCGGATATTTCCGGTCGTGAAAAACTATCCGTATTTCTAAACTAAATATGTAAACCGCTTATACCATATTTCTGGCCGTGAAAAACTATCCCATACGGCCACGAGATTTCTAAAAAATAATTCTTCGTCATGTTAGAATATTTGATGCCGTTTTCACCCTCCGAAACGCGTAATAATATTTTTTCAAATGCTCGAATCTCATTGGTTCTGGTGTTTGATGACGATTTTCGTTGAAGATAACGAGGTTGGTCTTAACGTATTTTAATTACTAATTAGAGGTTTCATTAGATTGTGAATCAAAGAAGGACGGGTGAAACAAACTCCCATTGAACTTTTTCGCAATTGTTTAATGCAAACTTCCGCATCCGGTCGATGGTGGGCTCCATTGAGTGATTTCATTTTAGAAATATTTTTGCAAATGCTCGACTCTCATTGGGTCCGGTGTTTGGTGACGCATTTTGTTGAAGATAACCAGGCCCGTGCGGGCCGATGTTGGTCTTAAATTATTTTATTAATACATTGGAGGTGCATAAGATTGTGAATCAAACGATGACGGGTGAAAGAAACTCCAAATGAACGTTTTAAATTTGTTATGCATACTTCCGCATCCGCAAGATGGCTGCCTCCACTGCGCTTCGGATTCTCGAGCCAAGGCATAATCAGGTTTTCAACATAATATGTACTCGTTTATTGACAACACCGGCTTCGCCGGCTACTAGTACCGACTGCAAAGTCGCAATGAGCCGGCGAAGCCAAAGCCTCTTGCCACTATTTTACCCATCACTATGGCATCAGTAGGTTAGGTAGTTGGTAGTAGGTAGGTGTAGTAGGTACTGTACCTGGTAAGACTTGGTAGGTAGTTGGTAGTAGGTATGTAGGTAGGTAGTTGGTAGTAGGTAGGTGTAGTAGGTACCATACCTGGTAAGACTTCGTAAAAGAGAACAGCAGACAGTCCTCCCCAATACCTGCATACAATAAATGTCACAAGAAGCTTAAGGAAATAACTATACGATGTGCTAGCTTAAGGCCTATTTTAAGAAATTTTAACTGGGCTTAACATACGTTTTCACAGTATGTGTGTAGTCTTCTAACTTCAGTCGCTGGCAGGACTGGTTCTCTCCGGGCAAGGCGGCTTCGTCCACCAGAAGAAGTTAGCTTGCAGTGATTAATTCGGTGAATTCTGTCTCAACTTCGGATATTTCCGGCCGTGAAAAACTATCCGTATTTCTAAACTAAATATGTAAAACGCTTATACCGTATTTCTGGCCGTGAAAAACTATCCCATACGGCCGCGAGATTTCTAAAAAATAATTCTTCGTCAATGTTAGAATATTTGACGCCGTTTTCACCGTCCGAAACGCGTAATAATATTTTTTCAAATGCTCGAATCTCATTGGTTCTGGTGTTTGATGACGATTTTCGTTGAAGATAACGAGGTTGGTCTTAACGTATTTTAATTACTAATGAGAGGTTTCATTAGATTATGAATCAAAGAACGACGGGTGAAACAAACTCCTATTGAACTTTTTCGCAATTGTTTTATGCAAACTTCCGCATCCGGTCGATGGCGCCCACCATTGAGTGATTTCATTTTAGAAATATTTTTGCAAATGCTCGACTCTCATTGGGTCCGGTGTTTGGTGACGCGTTTTGTTGAAGATAACCAGGCCCGTGCGGGCCGAAGTTGGTCTTAAATTATTTTATTAATACATTGGAGGTGCATAAGATTGTGAATCAAACGACGACGGGTGAAAGAAACTCCTAATGAACGTTTTAAATTTGTTATGCATACTTCCGCCTCCGCAAGATGGCTGCGCCCACTGCGCTTTGGATTCTCGAGCCAAGGCATAATCAGGTTTTCAACATAATACGTACTCGTTTATTGACAACACCGGCTTCGCCGGCTATAAAGCCAAAAGAGGCGGAACCAATATAATTATCTATTACGGCGACTAATGATTGGTCCCACAGGCTACACATACATACACACACACACACATACACACATACACACGCATACACGCATAAACACATACACACGCATACACACATGCGCAGACACATCGACACACACGAACACACACACACACACACACACACACATACATACATACATACATACATACATACATACATACATAGATACACATACACACATACACAAATACATACATACAGTATACACACACATACACACACACACACGCACACACACACACACACACACACACACACACACACACACACACACACACACACACACACACACACACACCTCATAGTATTTATAGATTTACTAAAAATCAAACTTTCAACCCTCTACATTGAACGACGATCCAAAGTACCATAAAATTGACGATTCGAGTTTTATCGATCTACATCAGGATCTGCAACCTGGTGTTGGCTTAGCGGTTCGGGTGCCGGCTTGGTGTTGGCTTAGCGGTTAGGGTGCCGGTTTGGTGTTGGCTTAGCGGTTAGGGTGCTGGCTTGGGATCCTAGGATCCTGGGTTCGAATCCCGGTCGATCACTGAATTAACATCAGGGGGTTGACTCAGCCTGTCATCCTTCCGAGGTCCGCCAAATTGAGTACCAGCTTGCTGGGATGAATGATCCCCGTGTGTACCCCGGGTTAGAATAGGTACACCGTATCCCTGCGCATCGTAAGAGCGTGACCAAGGGTTGGCGTCAGGAAGGGCAGCCGGCCATAAAAACATTGCCTCAAACAGTGAACCATGATTGTCATGGGGCCCGCAAGGCTAACCGCCGCTCTAGCGGGGAAAATGGCCTTAAAACCAGGGGGGATGCAACTGGACCTGACGGCATCAGCCCACGGGTCCTAAAATCCTGTTCTTCCGCTCTTTCACTCCCTCTCTCTGTTCTCTTCACCCTCTCTTTTGCTCAAGGTCATCTGCCATCAGCTTGGAAATCTGCCAACATCACCGCTTTGCACAAAAAAGGTGCAAAAACAGATCCCAGCAACTACAGACCAATCAGCCTTTTTTTTTTTTTTTTTGTATACAAGATCGAGGCTCGTGAAAGAGCGAACATTAATCACACAGAAAGACAAACCCACACATAAAACATATAACATCGGGAGCGGTAGACAAGATGGGGAGAGAGGGGGAAGGACACAAACACAACATTTGAGAGCAGGGACCGAGAGACATGGAGACATCGAGAGATCTGAGAGAAGGCGAGGGCTTTGGGGGGGGGGGGGGCATGGGAAGGGGGCGGTGGGAGAGGTATAAAACATATGGACACTGCCAGGACTTCCAGGAAAGAAGTTGGAATTTCAAACAAGGTGGATCTGGGGTGAATTAGCGGGGGTAGAAAAGATCAAGGTTTTGGATGGGGGAAGATAAGAGATGGTGGTGAACAGCTGTTTTAAAGACCTGGAGGGAGGAGTGGGATTGAAGGGAGTGAGGGAGTTTGTTCCAGAGGCAGGAGAAAAGAGGAATGAAAGAGTGAAGGTGAGCAGAGAGCCGAGATTTCGGCAGTTTAACCATCAGAGGGTTGCTGGCAGATCTTGTGCGACCTGTAGGAATATTTGGGGGACAGAGCACAGAGAGAGCTGGGGGTGCAAGGCCGGAGAGGAGTCGGTAGAAGACAGAAAGACCACCTACCTGCCTGCGGTGAGTGAGTGAAAGGCCCTCAGAGATAGCTTCATCGCGGGAGATTCCAATGATTCTGAAAGCTTTGGTTTCAACAGCGTGAAGCCGAGCTAGGTGTGAGGCAGGAGCACCGGCCCATAGGGGAGAACAGTATTCCATTGAGCTGCGGATGAAAGCCTTGTATGTGGTGAGGAGCTCAGGTGTGCCGAGGAAGGACTTCGCACGACGGAGGATGCCCAGTCGGCGACTGGCTTTGGAGGCCAGCTTGGAAATGTGGTTTTCCCAAGAAAGATCATGGCAGATAGTGAGACCCAAAAGCTTGAGCGACAGAACTTCTTGGAGAGGATTGTTGAGAAAGTAGATGGGAGGGTTGTCCAGTCGATCTTTTCGGAGAGACATAGTAAGAGTGTGAGATTTGTCAGGATTGAACGACATGTTCCACTTGTTTGACCAGTCTGTGATTTTGTCCAAGTCTTCAGAGAGTGAGGAGGCTGCAGACTGCCGATCTGAGGGAAGAGGAATGGAGCGGCAGAGAGTGGAGTCATCAGCAAAGAGATAGAGAGGATTTTCAAGAGTCAGAGAGATCATTGATGAAGACCAGAAAAAGCACGGGGCCCAGAACACTGCCTTGGGGAACTCCAGCCTGAACAGGAAGAGGAGATGAGAGAAACCCATTCAGGGCCACACGTTGACGACGACTAGAGAGGAAGTCCGCCAGCGATGTGTGGAGATTTCCATGGATACCAAAGGAGGAGAGTTTGGTGAGCAGAGCGGGGTGCCAGACCATGTCGAAGGCACATGATATGTCGAGGGAGACAGCTCTAATTTCCTGTTTGGCATTGAGGACCTCCATCCATTGCTGAGACAGCAGAAGCAGCATGTCCAGAGTAGAGTGACCTGGTCTGAAACCAAATTGATGATCAGAGATCAAGCCATTGGAGAAGAGGAAAGATTTCATATCCGAAGCAATGATGGATTCCATGACTTTGCTGATAATTGGGAGAAGGCTGATTGGTCTGTAGTTGCTAGGATCTGTTTTTGCACCTTTTTTGTGCAAAGCGGTGATGTTGGCTGATTTCCAAGCAGATGGCAGTTGACCTTGAGCAAAAGAGAGGGTGAAGAGAACAGAGAGAGGGTGAGATAGAGCAGCAGAGCAGGATTTTAGGACCCGTGGGCTGATGCCGTCGGGTCCAGTTGCAGAATCAGAGTCGAGGGTTGACAGAAACTTTTCCACCTTGTCAGGAGGAATGGACACGGAGTCCAGGAGCAGCAGGGTACGACTGGGTATGGTGGGTACAGAGAGGGATGGGTTTGGGACACAAGATTTAGAGGCAAACACAGAGTTGAGGCATTCAGCTTTTTCAAGTGCGGAGTCAGCTGTGTAGCCGTTTGAGGTAAGGGATTGGATGGAGGGGGAACAAACACCAGAAACGGATTTGACCAGACGCCACCAGGATTTGGAAGAGGGAGACAGATAAGAGAGTTCGGTCTTGAGAACGGAGAGATATTGTTTCCTGGCTCTCCTGAGGGTGGACACACACTTGTTTCGGGCTTTGTGAAAGGAAATGAGATTTCCTTCCGTTGGATTTGCTTTACAGGAGACGAAGGCAAGTTGTTTCTGGGCAACAGCCTCACCACAAGATTCCGTGTACCATGGACGGGAGGAAGGGTATGACAACTGAAGACGAGATGGGAAAAATCTGTGCATGAGAGAGAGCAATTTACTTTGGAAGAATTCCCTGGATGAGTTGATGTCAGAGGTGGTAGAGATGGGAGACCAGTCCAGATGATTGATGGCTGCTTGAAGACCGTGCCAGTTGGCCTGAGTGAAATGCCAGACTTGTCGACGCTGAGCAGGCTCCCTGAGGATGGTCAGAGAGATGTCCACTTTAACAAGGACATGATCAGATGATCCGATTGGAGCAGAAGAAGAGCAGCAGACATTTTCAGGGAAGTTAGTCATAACCAAGTCCAGAAGAGAAGATGTTCCGTTGAATGAGATCCGGGTCGGGAAATTGACAGATTGTGTCAGTCCCAGTGAGTCGCAGAAGTCCTTTGCTGAGGAGCCATGGCTGGTGAGAGAGGTACCCACACCCAGCCAACTGGCATGATGACAGTTGAAATCACCACATATGAGGAAGAGAGAGTTGGGATGAGTAGATAGAAGTTGGTCCATATTATCAGACAGCGAGATGTAGATGGAGTCATCACTGTTTGGTGGACTGTACAACACACATATGAACAAGAGGTGGGAGCGAAGGGGAAGCCGTAGCCAGAGGTATTCCTGGGGGTGAGGTGGAGAGAGTGCAGTGCAGGGCGAGTGAGGAAGAGAGTTTTTGATAAAGATAGCAACCCCGCCTCCAGGACGAGGCTCAGGTCTATCATACCGGAGGAGGGAGTAGACCGGGAGAGATACTAAGGAATCAGAGACATCATAAAGGAGGAAAGTTTCTGTCAAGCAGATCACGTCTGGTTTGACAGAAGCAACCTGTATGGAGAGATCAGTTAAGTTTGAACGAAGGCCCCGGATGTTTGAGGTACATACCGTTAATGAAGAGGAAGGGGGAGCATCAGATACAGAACAGGGGGGAGGCGGGGTAGGGTAGGATGTGGAAGAGGTGGAAGAGGTAGGGAGAGCTGTTGAAGGTGTGTCAGAGATTTCAGAATAGCTCGGAGAAAGGGAAGGATGGGGCGGCCAAAAGGTTTGATGGTGTTTGGGTGAGGCACAATGAGGTGTTATTTGAGGAGGGGGAAGAGCAAGGCAGAAGGTTGGGGGAGATGGAGGTGAGAGTTGGAAGGGGGAAGAAGCGGGGAGGACGCTTTGAGGAGGGGGAGTGAGAGGGGGGAAATTGAGAAGCAATGAGGGTGGGGAGATTTGAAGGGGAGGGGTGAGGGGGGAGTTTGGGAGGGAAGGGACAAGGGGAGGGATTTGAAAGGGATGGGATATGGGGGAGATTTGGAGGGGAGGGGTGAGGCAGGAGTCTAGGAGGGGAGGGGCGAGGGGGGCGTCTTGGCGGGGAGGGGTGAGGGGGTAGTTTAGGAGGGAGGGGGCAAGGGGGGAGATTTGAAAGGGATGGGTGATGGGGAAGATTTGGAGGGGAGGGGTGATGGGGAAGATTTGGAGGGGAGGGGTTATGGGGAAGATTTGGAGGGGAGGGTTGAGATTGGATTTTAGAAAGTGTACGATTTATGGGAAACGAACATTTATTGCAAAATGAGTTTCTTGTGACCTTCAAGTTAAAAATACGTTTAAGGACGCTGGATGGAGGATGGAGTGCAGGAGAGTTTAGGGAATGTAGAAAAAAGGCACTATAGGAGATGGATATTTTTTTTGGGATGAATTGATTTGGTGAGCAAGTCGAAAGCAGCCTTTTAAAGAAGAAGAAAAAGGTGTTATAAAATATGATGGAATACATAACTTGAGGGGAAAGTGTAAACATTGAAGGTTAATAACAGTGAAAACTATCTGGGGAAATGGGGGAGAAACACGTGGTCGAAGAACGAACGAACGAATAAGAATGAATAAACGAATGAGAACAGAGAAGGAAATGTTTTTTTTTGTTTTTTTTTATTTTTTTTTGAGTTGAGATTTACACAAGGAAGTAGGCTATGGGTGAAAAGACTGGGAATACAGAGAACGAAAGTTATTGGATCACAAACGACGGACCGCTGAGAGTAAAACAAAGCCTCAAGGTTGTACAGTGTACACTGTACAAGGCCTCAAGACACGACACGAATTAACACGATTTTCAATACAGGTATGAAAGATTTGCACCGAAAAATCTTCATCGGGACACAATATACGTACAACACCATAAATAAATACAGTTTTAACAAAAATACAAATGGGAACAATCACTTAACTTCGATTTCAAATCGTTCGCGACGCGGCAAAGGCCTTGCTCGCGACACGGCAAACAGACGATCAATTTATGAAAGATAAACACCGAGAAACAACCAAAGTTGCACACAATAACTTCACACACCGAAAGATAAATACAGTTTCGACAAAATACAATTGTGAAGAGACTAAACTTCGAAAAGCCTTCTCCCAATTATCAGCAAAGTCATGGAATCCATCATTGCTTCAGATATGAAATCTTTCCTCTTCTCCAATGGCTTGATCTCTGATCATCAATTTGGTTTCAGACCTGGTCACTCTACTCTGGACATGCTGCTTCTGCTTTCTCAACAATGGATGGAGGTCCTCAATGCCAAACAGGAAATTAGAGCTGTCTCCCTTGACATATCACATGCCTTCAATATGGTCTGGCACCCCGCTCTGCTCACCAAACTCTCCTCTTTTGGTATCCATGGAAATCTCCACGCATGGCTGGCCGACTTTTTTTTTGTTTGTTTTTTTTTGTATACAAGATCGAGGCTCGTGAAAGAGCTAACATTAATCACACAAAAAGACAAACCGACACACAAAACACAAAAAACAAGGGGAGCGGCAGACAAGATGGGGAGAGAGGGGGAAGATGGGGATAGTGACTGATATATATATATATATATCTCTCTATCTATAAAGGAGGAGTGTGTGTGTGTGTGTGTGTGTGTGTGTGTGTGTGTGTGTGTGTGTATATGTGTGTCTGTCTGGATGTCCGCTTATAACTCAAGAACTACACATCGGAGAAAAGTTTTAGACACAGATTCGGAATCAGCATAAAATCCTGGTGGTTATAGGCTACGTTTTATTTTAATATCAATGGTTTAAAAAAAACCGCGCCACCTGCAATTCCATGGTGGTTTGTGGCGGCGATAGACGTTCGGGGTGTATTGCAATGGTTTGTCGGGTTTTGCTGTGGGTCCAGAATAGCTCCCATTTCCTCATGTTCTTCCACTTTTATTTTGATTCTTCTGTTACAACGCCTTCCTTATGTACCTTATATCCCCCCGACGAGGCCTCTACATAATTTCATGCGGCAGAATTTCGTACATTTTGAGTGAAAGAAGTGAGACGAAGTTGTAGGAGGAAGAAGAGGCGCGGCCTCTGTGGAGGGCCTCGATAGTGAGTGGAAATGGCGGGCAATTGCGTTTGTATCGCAAAGTAAAGGATCTGCATTCATTTCTGATACTTGCATTGGTGGATTGTTATACATCTGCATTATTTTTCATAAAAAAACTTTATGTTGAACTTGAAGGCTACAAGCACGGACTATATATATAGCCCTCATTGAGGTAAAAAGAAAAGTAAAAATCCTGCTATCGCTTGCCAAGCTAGCCGTTCCCCCCCCTCCACCTCCCCTCCCCCCCTCCCCCTCCCTCCTCCCCCTTCCTCCTCTTCTCCCCTCTCCTCCTCCCCCTCCCTCCTCTTCTCCCCTCCCCCTCCCCTTTCCTCCTCCTCCTCCCCCTTCCTCCTCTTCTCCCCTCTCCTCCTCCCCCTCCCTCCTCTTCTCCCCTCCCCCCCTCTTCTCCCCTCCCCACCCTCTTCTCCCCTCCCCACCCTCTTCTCCCCTCCCCACCCTCTCCTCCCCTCCCCACCCTCTCCTCCCCTCCCCTACCCCCCCGTTCGCGCCCCTCCCCTTCCTCCTCCCCCCCTTCCCCCGCCCGGCAATGCCGGGTAATTCCCATGGCCAGCTGTACGTGGGCTGCTCGAGGGTTGGAAAACCAAGCAATCTTTATGTCTTGGCACCAAGTAAGAAAACCAGAAATGTTGTATACCAAGAGGTTTTGAGAAATTGAAAATTGACAAAACGTCATGTAGGAAATGTACTGTGATATTGCACTAAAATATACATGTTCTTTTCATCATATATTTGTATTATTCTTATTCAACCCGGGTGAAGCCCCCCACCCCCTCCCCTCCCCCTCTTCCTCCCCTCCCCCCTCTTCCTCCCCTCCCCCTCCACTCCCCTCCCCCTCCCCTCCCCCCTCCCCCTCCCCCACTCCCTCCCCCCTCACCCCTCACCTCCCCCTCCCCCTCCCTCACCTCCCTCTCCCCTCCCCTCCCCCTCTCTCTCCCCCTCCCCCTCTCTCGCCCCCTCCCCTCCTCCCTCTCCCCTCACCTCCCTCACCCCCTCCCCCTCCCTCCCCCTCCCCCTCACCTCCCCCTCCCCTCACCTCCCCCTCCCCCTCACCTCCCCCTCCCCTCCCCCCTCACCTCCCCCCTCCCCCTCACCTCCCCCTCCCCTCTCCTCCTCCCCCCTCCCCTCTCCTCCTCCCCCTCCCCCTCCCCCTCCCCTCCCTCCTCTTCCTCCCCTCCCCCTCCTACTCCCCTCCCCCTCACCCCCTCCCCCTCACCCCCTTCCCCTCCCCCACTCCCTCCCCCCTTCCCTCCTCCCTTCCCCCTCCCCCCTCCCCTCCCCTCCCCCTCACCTCCCCTCCCCCTCCACTCCCCCCTCCCCCCTCACCTCCCCCCTCCCCTCACCTCCCCCCTCCCCTCGCCTCCTCCCCCTCCCTCCTCTTCTCCCCTCTCCTCCTCCCCTCCCTCCTCTTCTCCCCTCCCCCCCTCTTCTCCCCTCCCCCCTCTCCTCCCCTCCCCCCTCTCCTCCCCTCCCCCCCCGTTCCCCTCCCCTCCCCTTCCTCCTCCCCTCCCCTTCGTCCTCCCCTCCCTTGCAGTGCCCGGCAATGCCGGGTACTTCCGATGGCAGGCTGTACGTGGGCTGCTCGAGGGTTGGAAAACCAAGCAATCTTTATGTCTTGGCACCAAGTAAGAAAACCAGAAATGTTGTATACCAAGAGGTTTTGAGAAATTGAAAATTGACAAAACGTCATGTAGGAAATGTACTGTGATATTGCTCTAAAATATACA
>NW_027618124.1:70000-82500 GCF_964187855.1 Myxine glutinosa | reverse complement strand
TGAAAAAGTAAGTACACCCCTACATTTATACACTACTTCAAAATACCTAAATTAGAATCAGGTGCACAGCTCAGGTGCAATGATTAGAACATCGTCAGAGAGGATCTTGGAGGAACCTGTCTTATTTAAACCTGACATTTAGTTTGGTTTGCTCTTTGTTGTTGAAGTGTGCGGCGTCACCATGCCTAGATCAAAAGAGCTCTCTGAGGGCCTTCAGAAAGAAGGTTATAGATGCCTACGAGTCTGGGAAGGGTTTTAAAAAGATCTCCAAACAATTTTGAAATCAATCATTCGACTGTCCGGAAGATCATCTACAAGTGGAGAAGATTCCAAACAACTGACAATTTGTTCAGGCCAGGCCGCCCCAGCAAGTTCAGCCCGAGAGCAGACCGCAAGATGCTGAAAGAAGTCTCTAAGAACCCCAGAATGTTATCACGGGACCTACAGGTCGCTCTTGCCACTGTTGATGTCAAAGTGCATGAATCTACCATAAGAAAGAGGCTGCACAAATTTGATCTGCATGGGAGGTGTGCCAGGAGGAAACCTTTGCTGTCCAGAAAGAACATCAGGGCAAGACTAAAGTTTGCCAATAAACACCGAGGCAAAGACCAGCACTTCTGGAACAATGTGCTCTGGATAGATGAGTCAAAGGTAGAGCTATTTGGCCACAGTACCAGAAGACATGTTTGGCAAAAACCAAAGACAGCATTTGACCACAAGAACCTGATACCAACTGTAAAGCATGGTGGTGGAAATATTATGGTTTAGGGCAGCTTTGCTGCATCAGGGCCTGGGCAGCTCACCATCATATAATCCACGATGAATTCTTCATTGTATTAGAGGGTGCTTGAGGATAATGTGAGGCCATCTGTTGGAAAGTTGAAGCTCAACCGAAGGTAGACCTTGCAACATGACTATGACCTTAAACATACCAGTAAATCCACCAAGGAATGGCTGAAAAGAAAGAAATGGAGGGTATTGGAATGGCCAAGTCAAAGCCCGGATCTAAATCCCATCGAGATGTTGTGGGGGGATTTGAAACGAGCTGTGCATGCAAGAAACCCCTCAAACATCACACAGCTGAAAGAATTCTGCATGGAGGAGTGGGCAAAAATTTCTCCCAGTCGATGTCAGAGACTGGTAGACAGATATAAGAAACGCCTATTTGAGGTTGTTTCTGCCAAAGGGGGCAATACCACCTGTTAGAGCCAAGGGTGTACTTACTGGGTAAAACTTGCCCAGTAAGTAAAAGACACTGGGTAAAACGGCGGTAAAACATGGAATTAATTTATTTACATACCTTTTAATCTCTTTAAAACTTTATTCAAATTCAATTACATACTTGAACACTGTAGAAAACAATTCGCCTTCAGAATATTCCCAAGAACTATGGTATATATCGATATATAGCATGAGAGGGCGTGCCATCTGAGAGGGTACATTATTGTGGTGAAGAAGAAGCCAAAAATATTGATATGTACAATGCTGATTGACGCTGTGTTCTATAGTGGTCAATAAAGCCCTCATCTCTCCTAAACTGCGACTCAACGCCGTCTTGTTACAGAAAGGTTTGCTGGTGTTCCGATAAAGAACAGAGCGCAAGTGGTGTACGTAGTATAACGGTGATGGATACGACTGCTTTAGTTGCACCAATTAAACTTCACATCATCAATATTTGGAGATGAACTTCCAGATGAAGAACTTCCAGATGATGAACTTCCAGAACATCTCCATAAACTTCCAGATATTTAACGATCTTTAAAAAAATTGTTCTATTAAAATTGAAGTATATACTTTAACACTAGTAGCCAGAGTATCGTGTATGAACTTTCAAGTTCATACAGCATCGAGAATTACATGAGAGCTAGATCAAAGAACGGATCAGAACGGATCAGAACAAAGAGGATGATGGAAACGGTGCGGGGAAAGAGTTGTCCTTGAGTATAAACATGACTTTTGAGTGTTGGTTGGGTTGTTGATCGTTTATTGTTTGGAAACATTTTTGTGCACGTGGCATCGTGCCAACTTGTGGCATCGCATTCGTGCCAACATCGTGGCAGCACATTTTTGTGCACGTGGCAATGTAAATTACCGGTGGGATTACAATGAATACAAAGTGAGAAACTGGGACTGCGGAGATGCAGAAATGAAATAATTGGATCATGGAGATCAAGCCCGTTGAAGACCGTCGAATCCCTCGAGTTTATTTGTGAGGTTTGTTTTTATTCCAATCCTTCTACTTCCTCACTATGTCGCAATTGTCAATACCAGTATGGCTTCAGCATCGAACAAGTTTACAAACTCTCAGGAAGGAAAAACTGGAGCCTTGGAAAGGGGTGTGCTTCGGGAGGGTTATTGGGGGTAGAAAGATCATGGTTGTGGATGGGTGATGATCTGAGATAGAGGTGAACAGCCGTCTTGAAGCCCTGGAAGGAAGAATGAGATTGAAGAGCACAAGGAAGTTGGTTCCACAGGCAGGAAAAACAGAGGAACGAATAAGTTGAGGTGAGCAGTGATTCTGGATTTAGGTAGTTTCACCAGAAGGGGCGTTACTGGCAGACAGCATGCACCCTGAAAAACCTGGGGGAGGGGAGCAGGGATGGGGACAGAGCACGGAAAGGACAGTGGGTGCAAGACCTGAAAGTAGGCGGTAGAAGACAGAGAGAGCACCAACCTGTTTGTGATGGGAAAGCGATAGGCCCAAAGACTCGGCTTCACCTCAGGAGATTCCAATAATCTTGAAGGCCTTGGTTTCAATGGCGTCAAGCTGAGCATGATGTGAGACGAGGGAAGCAGCCCAGAGGGGAAAGCAGTACTCCATCAAGCTGCAGATGAAGGCCTTGTAGCTGGATAAAAGTTCAGGTGCCAAGGAAAAACTTTACATGACGGAGAATGCCCAATCGGCGATTTCCTTTGGAGGACAACTTTAAAGTGTGGTTTGCCCAAGAATGATCAGGGCTGATAGTGAGGCCCAAATGTTTGAGTGACAACTTCTTCAAGAGGATTATTAAGAGAAAAGATGAAAAGACAATCCCATACCCCACTCTTAACTGTAGTTCTTCCCTTGACAGTAACCATACCTTCACCCTATGCTTTCTATAACCTTACCTTAACCCAAATTACGTTTAATCACAAACTTACCAAAACCATAATTACCCATAACTAGTCCGCTCTAAATTCCTTACCCTACCTTTCATCCTCCTAAACTTAACTGTAACCACACATTTAACCATAACCCTACCTTAACACTACCCTTATCCATAACCCTACCTGAACACTACCCTTATCCTTAACACTACCCATAACCATAACCCAACCCTACCCTAATACTACCAAAACCCTACCCGACCTTAACTCTACCCTTAACTAAACAAGAATGTATCAATTGAATGCAGGTTTATTAGCAACAACGATGAACAATCAATCTGCAAGACAAAGAAAGCGATGGTAGATATTAGAATAAGATAATAGATACAGAATATGCAAATAACAATGCGCAGTATTACACAAGATGAGAACGCAATAGAGAACAGCACCATACAAGAGTTGTCTATCTCCCTTTCCCAAAAACGTTCAATTGTGACACAGAATAGAACGAAACTGGAGACCGAGAAAAAGGATCACATGAGTTTATAATTGATATTCTTCTGAATTGAATCGGGCTGGTGGTTTGATAATTCGCTTCGGGTGGCCCGTCACCACCCGATCAATCGTCGGAGTCCTCTGAGGGCAGTTCGTAATTTCCTGGTCCATTGTGGGAGTCTCCGGTGGGTGGTTCACTATCGCCCTGTCCGACGCCGGAGTCCCCTCCAGCTGGTCCATCATCACCCGAACCGTCAAGGGGGCAGAAATAGGCAGTGACCGTGGAGGTGTGGCGGTGGTCTGCACATGTGGTTGGTTAGCGACTCTCGCGGGTGGTGTCATCGCGGTGGTGGAGCGGAGTGTCTGTGATGGTAAGCCCGGCGCAATGACATGTTGGGGTTCACCCTTCTGGGGAGTGGTAACAGGATTGAGACAGACTCTTGGAGCGGCGATGGGTTGGGTACCAGACATTAAGTATTTTGGTACGATTGGCATAACACTTGGCATAACGGTTGGCAGCATGCCACTTTTGCCAGTCGTAGTGGGAGTTGTCATGCTGAAAGGCGTAAAACGTCGCAGGAACTTACGATTCCGGAGAGTGATTCTTCCGGAGCCATCCACCTTGACAACGTATTGATCGAATTGTTTTACCTCAATCACGGTTCCGGTCCGGTCCCATTTTCGTGGTTCCAGGCCGGTCTGGTTCTGGATCCGGACATGGTCCCCGACGGCCAGTGGAGGTAGTTTTGTCGTGTGTTCAGAGAGACTTTCGATCTCCCTGGCATGCCGAATGCGCAAAGCTTCCTCACGATTGTTGCGTGTTTCCCGCCAGGTGTCCGATGGCAAGTATCTGCCTGGGATGATGGGTATGAAGTCCTTGACTGGCCTCTTGAAGATGATCATGGCTGGAGACAACCTAGTGTCCTGATCCGGTGCATTCCGGTACTGGAGTATTGCACGTTGGAACCGATCAGTGTCTAGTTCACCATTGGAACCAGTGTTATCGGTGATCATTCTTTTCGATGTTTTGACTGCGATCTCGGCACGACAGTTGCTGTGTGGGAAGGCAGTGGATGACAACCGATGGTTAACGCCCCACCGACGCAAGAAGTCTTGGGTGTCATGTGCCGTGAATTCTGGCCCACAGTCAGATGCCAATTCGTCGGGGATACCATAAGTGGCGAAGTTCGACCGCAGACATTTCACTAGGCCTTGTGCCCCGCCAGTTGTTAGCTGAATGATTGGCCAATTAGAGTAACGATCAACGGTGACCAAATAACTCCGACCCTTGTGATGAAAGTAATCTGAACAAACGTACTGGAAAGGGTAGGCAGGTTCAGCTGAGGCTGTAGGTGGAGCGCTTGGTTGCGATGGGGCCATCCGATTGCAGTGTGAGCAGCGATTGCGCATCTCATGAATCTGGGGAGTGATTCCAGGCCAAAAGATCGAGCTGCTGGCCCGGGTGGTCATAGCCGTGACTCCTTGGTGAGCAGCATGAAGATTCTCAAGGACGAGCTTCCGTAGCTTCGGTGGGATGATAATCCTCCCCTTGTAGACCACTATGCCATCAATAGTGTAGAGGTGTTCACGGAAGGGAAAGTATTCCAAAATGGACACAGGGAAATCGTCCCGACTGGCAGGTAGACCCTGCTCAATAGAATTGAGTAACTGCAGCATCTGAGTGTCACTTGCTGTTTCGTCCCGAACATCGTCCCAAATGACGGACCGCACAGAATCGAGTGTCTTGATGGCTGCCATAGAAATAGCCATTTCCATGCCAGTGTCGTCATCTGTGGTCCACAGCCCAGTCAAGGTGTGCTGTCTTAGTGTAGTCGATGTGGCCACATCCATAATGGAGGAAATGTCATCCACCAGTGGCAGTCGTTCCGATGGTCTGGCACCCGACGGATGTCGTGAAATCGCATCTGGTACGCAGTGACGTTTTCCCGGGATGTGGATAATTCGGAAACGATATGCTAGGGTCCTTTCTTTCAAGTTGGCAAGCCGCGTGTTATGGATGTCCTCTAATCGTCTGTCATCAAGAAGCTTGATTAAGGGCTTGTGATCGACGGCAATAATCAGGTTCTTGCATCCCAACACAAAATACTTTACTTTTTCCAGGCTGTCCGCCACTGCTAGAGCTTCACCCTCTATCGGAGCATAGCGCGACTCCGCTGCATGGGTGAAGCGGCCTCCAGCAAGGGTGATTTTCCAGCCATCGGGGCAGCACTGTGGGGTTTCACCAGGGCATCTGCAGTGTTTTTGGAGGAGCCAGAAGCCAATCCCATCCTTCGACCAGTCAGTTGCGAGACATGTTGTCCGTTCCTTGTCAAAGATCCGGACCCCATTTGCGACTTCAGATATGATGAGTCGTTTTGATTCTTCGAATAGGGATTGTAGTGTTGCATCCCAGTAGAAGGGGGTGCATGGTTTTAGGAGGTCCCGAAAAGGTCGCATCCTCTCGGTCATGCTGAAGCAGTATGTTACCTGATTGACTAGCCCAAACCAGGAGCGAATGTCAGTAATTGTTTTTGGTGTGGGGAAGTCCTGTATCGCTTGGAGATACCTTTGGCATGGTCGTACACTGTCC
The DNA here is from genome assembly GCF_964187855.1 of Myxine glutinosa. Classification (NCBI taxonomy): domain Eukaryota; kingdom Metazoa; phylum Chordata; class Myxini; order Myxiniformes; family Myxinidae; genus Myxine; species Myxine glutinosa. The sequence goes on along the minus strand of NW_027618124.1, from coordinate 76,328 downwards.
ATGGTGATCTCGAATCCAGCGAATTCGACCGTGTCCTGACCAAAATGGAATTTCGTCGGATTTTGCGTAATCCCATTACGGCCGCACAGGTCGAGCCAGTTGCATGTCTGAAAAAAGCTCTCTTCCAATGTGTCGCTCCACATGATGGTATCATCAATACATTTGGACTTGTTTTTGAAGTCCGATACAATTTCGTCAAATCGTCTGGAGTATCCATCACCTGAAGCGATGTAACCTTGGGGAGTGGTGCAGTAACGGTATCGGCCCCATGGTGTGATGAACGTTGTCAGATGGCGGTCACATTCTCTGATTGGAACGCTGTGATAGCCATTCCAGGCGTCTGTTACTGTCTTTTTGGTGTTATGTGGCACCGCCATTGCTTGATGGAAGGGTGACTGGGTGTGGTGGGTCTCACGTGTGCAGTGCGCATTCAGTGGTTGCAGATCAACTGTCCTCCGTGGGGTCCCATCCTTCTTTGGACAGACGACCATTCTGCTGCACCATGTCACTGGTTCACCAATTGGCACCGGTTCCAGAACCCCTAACCTGATGTCGCGATCGATACCAGCCTTGACTTCTGCCTGCCAGTGTAAGGGGACAGGCACTGGGGTGTGCACCGCTTTTGGTGTTGCCTCGGGGTCAACCATCAGTGTGAGAGGCGGACCTTCCATGTGGGGTAGTGGCTGGTGTTCGCAGACATTGAATGTGCTGCTTTTGTAGTACTCCAGTAGCCATTTCTCCAGCCTCTCTCGGTTCTCGTCAGTGGCCGGAAATGGGATAGATGTAGGCAGTGTAGGGGGAAGCGATCTTTCCGGGCAGTTACAATTTGCATCGATAACTGCTGCCACTGCAGCACCAACTGTGTTGGATTCGCCAATGGTTGGGAAGCTACTAGACACGAGGCCTAGATCGACGCATGCTTCACGACTGAGATACATGTTCCGTGTGTCAGGTGAGATGTAGCAGATTTGTCGGGTTTCAATAATGTCGCCATTGGCTGTGCGACCAGACAGGTGTAGGAGCATGGCGCCGATAATCCGGACCCTTCCACTGTTAACAGCATTCATCTTCAGGTTGACAGGTAACAGGTCTTCATTACGCAGCCCGAGTTTGTGGAAAATATTAAGTCCTGTGAGGCAGCTTTGACAGCCAGTGTCGGCCATGGCCTGGAGCCTGGCCGATTTTGGTCGGGATGACAGTGGCTGGCCGAAATGGTCATAAGATTCCTTATCGATCCGTGCTATGAGTTTTATGTACGGCTGTGGTTGAGACTTCTTCTTGGTCCAGCCAGAGAGGTGGTCAAATATATGGTGGTCGAGGTGTAGTGGAGTTGACAAGGTGGCCATGGCCCTTTTAATTTGCGGCTTCCAAATGGCCGTTTCTCGTTCCGTGACAGAGCAGAGGAGATCGTGGACCTGGCTGCTTTCTTCCACATCATGAGCATCCATTGATTTGTCCGTAGGTTTGTTGTCCGCCTTTTTCGTGCCTCCCCGGCAGACATGTGCAAAATGGCCGCGAGTGGCGCATTTACTGCATGTTTTCCCGTAGGCATTGCAGAATTGACGCCTTTGGTCGATGTTCGGCTGTTTGCCATGACCAGTTTTGCCGCAATAACTACAAATGGCCGCCTGCTTGTCGGTAGTGATCAGGGCTCTTTTGTTCTTCCAGTTTTTGTATTGGCTTGCGCCATGAGCGCCTTCACTATCGAGCAAGGCATTCTGGGAACGTTTCCCTGCTTCCTTGGCCTCGACGAAAATGAGAACTTCCTCCAAGCTCATGTTCTGATTTTGATCGCCGAGAATGTCCTGTTGTATATCTTGATCGGCGAGTCCCCGACATAGGACATCGCGAACCATGTCCTTGGTGTAGTTGACATCAGTAGGGGGATTGCATGAGCATACAACAGAAAACTTGCAGATCTCAGCTTGACCAGCCAGACGGGCTGCGTAGGTACGAATTGGTTCTTCTCGGTCCTGTCGCATGTTGTGGAGGTTTACGCGGGACACCATGGTATTCTCCTCTCGGACAGCAAGGGACCGAATGGCTTGTAGTATAGCTGCCTCGTCCTTGATTTCAATGCGTGGGTTGCTGCGGTGGAGGTCACGTCGTAGGTTATCATCACAACATTCAAGGAGTTGAACGCGAACATCATTGCCGATTATCTGGGTCGCTGCCTTGTAACCATCCCATCTTCTGGTGAAATATTGCCAATCTTCGCTGGTACCGCCGGTTTGGATACGAGGACGGCTGACTTTGTCCGGTTTGGCTGGTGCAATGGACGTGTGAGTCATGGCGTGGATGGAGAGCTGGATAGCAGCAACGGCATTGTCAGTGCTGTCAGTAACGTAGACACAGCTCGGGAAGGGGCAGACTGCAGCAGGCATCTTCAGATGAGTTGATTGTTCTATTTTTTCTATTTCTACCTTTCATCCTCCTAAACTTAACTGTAACCACACATTTAACCATAACCCTACCTTAACACTACCCTTATCCATAACCCTACCTGAACACTACCCTTATCCTTAACACTACCCATAACCATAACCCAACCCTACCCTAATACTACCAAAACCCTACCCGACCTTAACTCTACCCTTAACCATAAACCCAACCCTACATTTACACAACCCTTAACCATAAACCAACCTTACCTTAACACTACCAAAACCCTACCTTACCTTAACTCTACCCTTAACCATAAACCAACCCTACATTTACACTACACTTATCCATAACCCTACCTTAATATTACCCTTAACACTACCAAAACCCTACCCTACCTTAACACTACCCTTAACCATAATTCAACCCTACATTTACACTACCCTTAACCATAAACCAACCCTACATTTACACTACCCTTAACCATAACCAAACCTTATGTTTACACTACACTGAAGCATAACCCAACCCTACTTTAACACTACACTTATCCATAACCCTACCTTAATATTACCCTTAACACTACCAAACCCAACCTCAACACTACCAAAACCCTACCCTACCTTAACTCTACCCTTAACCATAACCCAACCCTATGTTTACACTACCCTTAACCATAACCCAACCCTATATTTACACTACACTTAAGCATAACCCAACCCTACCTTAACAATACCCTTAACCATAACCCAACCCTATATTTACACTACACTCAAGCATAACCCAACCCTACCTTAACACTACACTTACCCATAACCCTACCTTAACATTACCCTTAACTATAACCAAACCCTACCTTAACACTACCCTTAACCATAGCTTAACCCTACCTTACCTGCAACTTCAACCTTAAACTTACCCGAAGTATAACATGACCCCAACACAATATTTTGCTGTAACCTAAAATGAATCCTGTGTTTAATCAAAACCTACACAATACTAACTCTTACTCTAACATAAAGTGCAACCCAAGTCTAACCTTCACCATATCCATAATTATAGCCGAGCCATATTAGAGACATATTAGAACCACATTTGGACTTGAGACCTCCATCACAGCAAGAAACAAAGTAAGCTCATTTTTATCAACATGAATGAAGTTTTGAATCCAATAAGATACATATAATCTCATTCGCTCCTCAACACACCTCCTTATCTAGTACACGGAGAAACAACAGCAAGGGGTCTCCGCACACCATCGCCGAAGCAGTTACCAACAACTCAGGGGTGGGAAAAAGGAGAAATACCACCGTTGGCATCGTTAGTGGGTTTGATAAACATGATTAATAATGAAGACCAGGCACGTATGCCTTGTAATGTGGGAGCTAATGACATTACGAGATGTCTTGTCCAATCAGCTCAAATACAAAGCACGAACATTCATGAAAACACAGTTTTACAACTCAAGATTAAAACTTTCCCACGGTGTTGGAATATCATATCTGGTAGAGGTTTGGCATGGCCACAAGCAGCATCAGCTCCCAATTATGATTTACAATTGAACCTTTACATAAGTGATAACAATGGTGGTTTGTGTATGAAGCTCATAAGCTTCAACCACCCTCCTTTCACCTCGGACGGAAGTTATGTTTCCACCCCTATCTGTTTGTCTGTCTGTGAATAGTATATCTCAAAAAGTTGTGGACAGATTCGGTCTAAGGTTGGTGGACATGTTGGGCATCTGACAAGGACAAATCGATTCGATTTTGGTGAAGACCCAGAATCTGGATACGAGTTTTTAAAAACATTTTAACCGATTCTTCATCATTGAGAGATAGGGCCAAAAACGATATGAAGCATGAAATTTCAAAACATTGGGGACAGGTTATGACAAAACTTGGTGGATGAGTAGGTTAGGCGACAATACCAAGCCGTTTGATTTTGGTTCAGGTCCAGATCCATCAAGATCCGGCCTATCAGTGGGACACAAAATGTAAACCGTTTTGTAAACTTCTAGTTCTCCAAATAATTATCTATTTAACATAATTTACCTGCTTAAATAAGGAAAGAGACCTACCACATCAACTCGTACCCGTGACAGTACTTTTTTGTGGGAAGTGGAGGGTTACAGTGATCTCAGGCTCATGGAAGAGCTTGTACATTCATCACATTGTGGACACAGACATTACACCACATCAGTGTGGTTTTACATTAATTACTTGTTCGGATATTAGCAGACAATGGACAAAGAGGCCCCAAACCACAAGCCAGGACTTCAATTGGGGCTTCGCTCAGGCCAACGCAGCTTCCATCCCAGTGTTACCGCACACTGCATTTCACACTTTACCTATTACAGGAAGAAGCGACGGAGCATGGAAGAGAGGTTGTAAAGACAAGGTGCAAATATAAGCGTAATAAGACTTAAAAGAGACAAATGCGAAGAGCCAACAGACAGCAGGTAAGAACACAGATAAACAGGTATGTAAACGAGTCAGATTAAATACACCACACAATCTACAAATGTTTTCATCCAACTGCTTACAAACCACCAAGGCCTCTTTTCATCACACAGATCTCTATCACTGGTTTGTGTCTTCGAAACCCCATCGATTCTGACAGCAGTGGAAACTTGCCTGATATTTGCATATACATTGGAATACCGTCATTGCACATGGTCCCGGGTCTACATGGATTATCTGTTTCCAAACCTGACAGAGCTTGGGCAACACACCTCCAACACATTGTGAATCAGCGGCACATAACAGCAGTGCCAGCAGCTGCATGCACAGAGACTCAGAGGTCCTTACAACATCAAGGGATGTCAGAGGCAGCACTACCTTGCAGCACCAACGGCACACCGGCACTATCAGCAACACACGACCGGCAAACTTGTATATGCACAACACCTGAAATGTCATCATGATAACACTACCTAGTTCCTTGGGGGATGGGATATTCACAACACAGGCAGCCAAGCCATCACATTGGTATAAAGCGTAGGAACCAATGAAATAGGAAGTCATATAGTGGGGTCCGATTTTGGATCACCGCTCCAACGCACCAGAAAAATAAGCCGACACAAAGGTCACCTTTTAGTCCAGACTCCTGAAATAAACAGCACAATAAAGTGCCATATTGACTTCCAGGTGGAATATGATGTGAAAGCTTCGAATCTGGGAATCCAACCGAGAATCAAAATTCCAAATTGATGTGTTCGCGCACACACATGAAACAAGCATGTGTGAGCACCCGAACACCACATGCAAAAATTGTCACATTCTTGTATTTCAATGCCTTCCCATCATCACAGTATCAATCCATTAACCTGAGTACCTTTGGGAATGACAACAGGTCCTCAACTTGTTTTGTAAAGCATCTTCTAAAAATATGCATAGACAAGTACAACAGCGACTTATGAGCTGAACAATAATCTATCAATCATTACCGGAATGATATTCCCTCATCGGGGTTTCAACCTGTTAAGGTGAGAGCCTCTAAATAGAAGGGGTGCTAGAAAGAGACGATGCCAAAATTGTTAAAACTTAGTGATCCTGAAACACTATCTAGACAAATATATTGGACAAATGTATGACGATGATGGTAAATATATCCATAATACCTTATTGCAAAGCCTTGAAAATGTGCTTTTGAGCAAGTTATCTCCAAATCAAAGAGGTTATAGACACTGAAATGAAGACAGAATATTTTTCTGTGCCAAAAAAAATATTATAAAGAAGATAAATGGGTAGCTCCTTGAGCAACCAAAAGCACAAGTCGCTCAGATATTGATGGTTTCTCAAGTTTATGATGTTTGTACATTGGACACAAGTCCTACCACCTGCTCTCGAGACGTTGGCGATGAAGGAGAGGGCACGACGGAAAGGCCGAGCCACAGCAGCTGTGACCCTCCGCAATGGGCCACTCGCCTGCTCGGGGGCTGAGGTAG
>NW_027618124.1:12500-65000 GCF_964187855.1 Myxine glutinosa | reverse complement strand
AAAGGTGAGTGTGCATACCTCGAGGCCACCCTGCCACCCATCTTCACCAGCCATCCTCACTGCTTATATATGGCACTAGAAGAAAAGAAAAAAAATCACTTCCAGTTCGCTGTGAAGCTCAGTGTTGGATGCTTTGGCATGCACCTCCGTGAAAAACGAAAATTTTTGGGGAAATATTTTGAAAATTCGGAATTATTCTGACTCAAATTGCAACATCACCCAAATGTGTATTATCAAGTCGTTTAAAGCTATATTTATCTATCTATAATTCCACTAATCTCTGTGTGTATGTTTGTTTGTATGTTTGTATGTTTGTATGTCTGTGACCGCTGTTTCTCGACAACTACCGGTCCGATATACTTGAAACTTGCCAGGTATATTGCTGGGGACCCGAGGATGTGCCTTTTCAAGGTTTTAAATTAATCGCAGAAGTAGTTACCGAGCTATGTCCAAAAAACGATTCAACCAATCAGAGAGCAGTGAGCAATCATGTGTGCCGAACGTGGCGAACAGACTCTGCCTCGGATGGCACATTTGAGAGCGTATTCATTTATTTCACGTTTGCAAACTATGTTGGCGCTATGTTGGCGTTAAACTATGTTTTAAAACTAATAAAAACTAATTTGCGATTCATCGTAACTGCGATATACGACCTTCCGGAGCTCCCGTGAGAGCGTGCGCCATTACGGATAGTAATTCAATTAAAAACATAAAAACATTGTCCCAATTCAGTCAGAGCGAAGGGCGTTGTTTTAAGCGAAGAGCGTTTTATTTTTCCCCTAAAATTCAGTCGCCGGACGGTGAAAGCTTTTTTTGGGGGGCAGCTACTGGCAGCCACGTACGGCCAATCACAGGACACGTTGTTGTGTCGACGTGCCGTGTTGTTTTCCGTCGCGGTTAATAGAGGGGGGGGGGGGGGATTGTCACTGTACTCGCAAGCCGTTCGCCGTTCGCTTTGGCGTTGCGAATGGACCAAAACATTTCATGGACCAAACCATTTCATGTAAAGCGTTCGCCGTTCGCTTTGGCGTTGCGAATGGACCAAAACATTTCATGAACCAAACCATTTCATGAAAATAGAGGGGGGGGGATATAATTTTAGATATATATATAGTACGGGCATGCCCTAGTACAAGATAATTTGTAATACCAGCTACCACAGGGTGGCGCTATACGATACACATTTACATGGAGAAAATAGGAGTCTTCCCACACCTTGAACCCTGTCCCCCAGGTATGCTACCCTGACAGAAACCATACTTGGGGTGCTCTTGGCCAAGTTTCAAAATTTGTTTGATGTTGATTTAGTTTTTGAAGCATATATAAATAAGCAAATAAACAAACAGAACATGTGTAGTGTGTGTGTGTGTGTGTGTGTGTGTGTGTGTGTGTGTGTGTGTGTGTGTGTGTGTGTGTGTGTGTGTGTGTATATATACATATATATATATATATATATATATATATATATATATATATTGTTGTGGATATGAGAATGTTTTTTTTTTTTGTTGTTGTTGTGTAAATTGTTGTAAAAGTATCGCCCTCCTTGCTCCAGTTATGTATAAAGGTAAAAGTGCGTCCCGTAATTAGTTCATAAACACCACACGTTAGCCAATCATAGACTTCCCCCCTTGTTGACAGTTATTTCCTTATTATGTGTATTAGGGTAAGGCCTTGTCTTCCATTAACTTAATACTCCATTGCACCGAATTCAAATAGATAGATCCCCTTTCATTCCCATTCCCAAAACTTCTACTGCCAACTGCATTTGCTGCCATTACGGCGTGGTCAGCTCGGGGAAGAAGGGCGTGCCCGCCCATCGTCATCAAGGGTGGAGTCAGAGGGCCTGTGCCCACCAATCAGGGCCGAAGTGAGCTCACCGAGGGGCGTGTCCTGAAGGCCGGCGGCTTGATCGCCCGAGGCGTAATATAAGCGTGCGCGGACGCCGTTGCGACGGAGAGAGAGAGAGAAGAGAGAGAGAAGGTTCGAGAGAGAAGGTTCGAGGTCAATTACAAGAGTTGCATGAGAAGTCAATTATAAGAGTTGCGCCAAAGAGAGGTGAATGACAAGCGTTGCGCAAAAGGTACCAAGACAGAGTTGTGCAAAAAGGGTCCAAGAAAGAGTTGCACCAGAGACGGCTGACGCATCCTGAGGTGAGCCAGAGAGGCAGCTTTGGCTCCACCAGCGGCGTTGACTCCACCGGGCAGCTTCAACCCATTACCCCGCGGGAACCAGGTAGCGGTGGCATCGGTGGCCGTCGAGGTCCAGCCGACGTCCCGTGCGGGATCAAACCCGAACCATCTGCCCCAGCTGAACCTTCCCATTCCTCCTTCCAGCATCCATTCCTGCCATTCCATCCTTCTTGTGTACGTGAGTTTGTTTTGTTTGTCTTGTCCCAGGGTTAATTAAGCTTGTATAGTTAAGCTAGTATTTTCACTGTGTCACCTGCTTTTTCCATTTTCCCTGTATATAACCGTGACTGCTCCTTTTGCTTAGTGTGTGTAAATAATAAATCCTGTTACTCTTCTGTACGTCTTCTTCTTCCTCTTTACATTCGGTCGCTTTAGAGGTTTCCAAATTAAATACCTGTGGCGCGATTTCGGCCAACGTCCAGGAATCGGGTTAGTCGGGGTAACTGTTCGGCCGTGGCGCCATCCGCTCGGCAAAACAACATCTTATCCACGGTCAGTAACAATATATATATATATATATTGTTGTGGATATGAGGATTGTGTTTTTTTTATTGTGTCTTTTATTATTAGTGCTTTATTCTGGACCCTCCTTACTCCAGTTATGTATAAAGGTCAAAGGGCGTCCCATAATTAGGTCATAAACAATCACGTCAGCCAATCATAGATTTCCCCCTTGTTGATAGTTATATCTTTATTATGTGTATTAGGGTAAGGCCTTGTCTTCCATTAAGATGACACTCCATTGCACCCAGTGAAACAAGATAGATTCCCTTTCATTCCCATTCCCAAAATCTCCATTTCCAGCTACATCCCCTCCAAGTCTCCATTGCCAACCGCACTGGGCAGTTTGCCAGGTTTGTTACAGCGGTGGGTTGCTGATTTCGCCCCAAAGCCGCCATTGAACATGTGCTCAGCTCGGGGAAGAAGGGCGTGCCCGTCCATCGTCATCAAGGGCGGGGCCAGAGGGCCGTGCCGACCAATCAGGGCCGAGGCGAGCTGACCGATGGGCGTGTCCTGAAGGCCAGCGGCTTGATCGCCTGAGGCGCTATAAAAGCACGCGCGCAAGAACCGAGTAGTAGTTGGACAGGGAGACGTGCAAGTTGTTGAGTTGTTGGGTTGTTGAGTTGAGTGGTTGGACCAGATGAGCTTGGACAAGACGAGAGAGACGAGTCCTAAAAAGAGCACGCGACATCCACACAGCCACAGCAGCAACAACAGCAGCTTGGGGCCTGGACGGCAGTTTTGAGCAGGGCCGCGAAGGAACGGCGGCTGCGAAATGCGCCGATCGTGCTGCAGGACCCGTTGGACCTTCCTCTCCCTCCAGTCATCCACCTCCTGCCTTTCCATCCTTTTGTGTACGTGAGTTTCTTCTGTGCGTCTTGTCCCTGGGTTAATTAAGACTGTAGGTAAGCTAGCGATTTTCACTGTGTCTCTAATATCTTCTGTACATTATTTTATTATCTTTCCTTCTTCCTTGGTTACTTTGAGCGTGTATATAATAGGAATAAATTTCGTAGTATTGCCAACCTTTTTGTCTTCTTCTTCTTCTTCACATCCGTGTCGCCTTTGACTTTTCCCTATTGAATATCTGTGGCGTGATCCGGCCAACATTCGGGAATCGGGTTAGTCGGGGTAACTGTTCGGCCGCGGTGCCATCCGCTCGGCAAATCAACATCCTTATCCACGGTCCGTAACAATTGGTGTCGGGAGCGGGGTCGGACCCGAAGCGCGCTTAACGCGCTCAAAATTACAAGCTGCCGAAATTAGTTTTGTTTTAAAAAACCCGAATTTTGAAATCGCGCCATGGATAGTCAAGGCGATCGGATGCAGGTGGGTGAGCTAGAAGAGGGGTTAGGGGTAACTCAGGACCGGAGGGAAAAAATGGTGGAGGAGAACAATGAGGAGGTGGTTGAGGAGGTATCAGGCGCACAAAATGGCGCCCTCGCGCACATGGTTATTGCAGCGCCAAATTTAGCCGCGCCCTTGGTCGCGGCAGCCGAGGCGCGATGATGCGTAGTACCTCGGCCCGAGCTTGCCTCCTCCCCAGAGTCGTGAATGCCGGACAGATCCAACCAAGGCGACCAAACCACGCGAATTCATTGCTCGGCTTTGCGAAGCCGAGTTTTAATGATGTGACGACGCACCGAGGCTCAGATAAAGCGGACTGTGATGATGATGATGATGATACTGATAGTGTTTTGGACCCGAAATTAGAAAAACAAAATTTGATGATTGGCAGAGTGATGATTGGTAATAGTAGCGTGATTGGCAGATGATTGGCAAATTTTTGATTGGCTGGAATTTGATGTGCAAAATTGGTAGTTTGAGATACCCGATGTGATGGGATGGCAACTCTGCCATCTCTCACAGCGGGGGCAAAGGAGCACTAGTCTTATGGGGTTTATGGCAGTGAAAACTAGCCCGGGAGGGTTTGGATAATGTGTAGGGACCTAGAAGATGACCTTAGGTAACGTTAAGATTAGGTTGTGACAATGATACCGGTAGTGGGGACGCAGGTAGATTAGTTTGGATGATAATGACGTGGTATGTGCTTAGTTTAAAGGGAAGACAGGGAGCACTAAGTTAGCAGGGCACCAGGTAGATTAGATGATGCCGTGTGTATGGTTAAAAGGTGTGATTGCACAGGTGTGCAACTGGACAGGTGGATGGAGCAGTGTATGGGGGAGTGATGGTGATGTGTGTTGTGTTGACCAAATGGTCCAGGAAGGAAGGAGGGTGCAGGTGGCACCAGGTGTGATTGCACAGGTGTGCAACAACAGGTGAATGGAGAATGGTTGTGTGGAAGACATGGAGTGTGGAGTATATGGAGTATGGATGGGCGTGGAGTGAGTGAGTATGGAATGGATGGGCGTGGAGTGAGTATGGTGGAAACTGTGGAGTGGAGTGGATGGTGCGGAGGTGTGAATGGGGGAAGAGTGGACCCCCATCACGAATACCCGGGGAGGGTAGTGTAAGTGTTAGGTAGAGGGTATAGGTAAATTGTGGTTGGATATTGGCATCTGTGGTGCGGGTGAGAGAATGGTATTTGGATGGGTGCATTAGTGTTGTGGAAATGGCTGGGCGTGTAGCCTGTTAGTGTGTGTAGTTGGTTTGGGCACTCCACCACTGTGAGGATGTCGGCCAGGTGAGGCCGCAGGTGGGCTCTGGGAGCCGGTAGAGTTGTTGTGGATGGGGCCCGAGGATCCGGAGGCTGGACCTGGGTAGCCCAGTGCCAGAAGGCACCGAGGGGTGACAGAGCCAGGAGGGGCCTTCCCCAATTAGATAGGTTAGGGTGAGGAGCCAGGTAAGCTCGGGTGGCAACTACAGTGGTGGAGGTGTGCAGGTGGGTAGACCTGCTGGGAGAGCTACACGTCTCAGCCCAGAAATTGTGCAAGGGCACCGGGAGATGAATCGGGGGAGTGAGACCCCAAATTGAGAAGCACCACAGTTTGGTCAATGGGAATTTGGTTCTTAAAACCCATAGAGTAAGTTGGCCAATGGATTGGTAGGGAAAGACCCCGGGTAGTGTAAAGTGTGTTAAAGTCATTTAGAGGATAGTTAGGATTGAAGTCTCCTCGCACCATCTGCATCCACTCACCTGGGATGACGTACCTCCACACCATGCCAGGTTGTTTTTATTATTTTTATGATGCAAATGTTTTGGATTGTGAGACGCATCATGACGTGGGTGTGACATTGTGCTTGATGTTCCATCTCTCCCTCCTTATGAGGATTGATGATGAATTGGGTGATGGCAAATTTTGAAGTAGAGGGAGTGGTGACGAATTTGGAATTGGGGAAATATGGGGAAGACGTGACAGTAGTGACGAATTTGTAAATGTGTAGATTTTTGTAAATATGGGGTAAGGGCAAGGGTAGTGTAGGTGACAGGGGGGGTGACGTACGGTAGGGACGAGCTTTCTCACTTCGCTCTCCGTACGCACTTCACCTTGCATTGCCTTATTGATGTGTACCCTTGAGACCTTACCCCTCGCTCATCTGTCTTTTCCCCCCTTTTGTCTCCCACATGAGGACCTGTGCGCCACTGGGCGCCGAGGGGAGCGTGCGTGAGTCCGCCATTGTGCGCGCAGAACTCCCAGAACCAGCTGTCTGCATCGATGCACCACATTATGGACCACATGTCTGTGGCCGAGCACCACTTATGGACCCCATGGGTTGGGGCATGGCCCCTCTGCTGGAACCGGCCGTGAAGGCCCGAAATCTTGCTGGTGGACCTTGATCACAGGGCACCGATGCCCCACAGGTGAACCACACTAGTCGGCCCTGTGGGCCATAAATAAAATAATACTGGACACGTTGGGTGCATTTTATTGTAACAAATAGGCCGCCAGCAAAGGAAGATGACAACACCAGGAAAATAGAAATAGCCAGCAGAGGGAGCCGAAGAGCAAGAGACCACCAGCGGGGTTAGGGGTTGTTGGTTTATTTTTATTGGACAGTGATGACTGTGCACCGATTGGTGCTTGAGGGTGTGTTGGTGCGTTTTGGGTGCTTTCATGGTGCGTCGATGCAGAGCAGACTGTCTCTCCCCCCCCAAAAGAACAATCACAGGTCCTGGGTTAGTTTTGTAAATAAAAGTAGAGCCATTGTAAATAATGCGCCCCCACCGTAAATGTATAGTTTGAAGACCATTCCGCAATTCGGTTAGCTGTGGGCGTGAGTCTGTTAGGTCGGGTGCAATGGAGCAGCGGGACATATTTATTTATGTTTTAAAACTGTTGCACTCAGGGTCAGGTTAAAAGTAGAGGGAACTACACCTACGTGTCACACTAAGTTAAAGTTATAGGCCTGGGACGTGCCTAAGAGGAGGAGGGTGCAGTGTTGTGGATATGAGGATTGTGTTTTTTTTATTGTGTTTTTTATTATTAGTGCTTTATTCTGGACCCTCCTTACTCCAGTTATGTATAAAGGTCAAAGGGCGTCCCATAATTAGGTCATAAACAATCACGTCAGCCAATCATAGATTTCCCCCTTGTTGATAGTTATATCTTTATTATGTGTATTAGGGTAAGGCCTTGTCTTCCATCAAGATGACACTCCATTGCACAAAGTGAAACAAGATAGATTCCCTTTCATTCCCATTCCCAAAATCTCCATTTCCAGCTCCATCCCCTCCAAGTCTCCATTGCCAACCGCACTGGGCAGTTTGCCAGGTTTGTTACAGCGGTGGGTTGCTGATTTCGCCCCAAAGCCGCCATTGAACATGTGCTCAGCTCGGGGAAGAAGGGCGTGCCCGCCCATCGTCATCAAGGGCAGAGCCAGAGGGCCGTGCCGACCAATCAGGGCCGAGGCGAGCTGACCGATGGGCGTGTCCTGAAGGCCGGCGGCTTGATCGCTTGAGGCGCTATAAAAGCGCGCGCGCAAGAACCGAGTAGTAGTTGGACAGGGAGACGTGCAAGTTGTTGAGTTGTTGGGTTGTTGAGTTGAGTGGTTGGACCAGATGAGCTTGGACAAGACAGACGAGTCCTAAAAAGAGCACGCGACGTCCACACAGCCACAGCAGCAACAACAGCAGCTTGGGCCTGGACGGCAGTTTTGAGCAGGGCCGCGAAGGAACGGCGGCTGCGAAACGCGCCGATCGTGCTGCAGGACCTGTTGGACCTTCCTCTCCCTCCAGTCATCCACCTCCTGCCTTTCCATCCTTTTGTGTACGTGAGTTTGTTCTGTGTGTCTTGTCCCTGGGTTAATTAAGACTGTAGGTAAGCTAGCGATTTTCACTGTGTCTCTAATATCTTCTGTACATTATTTTATTATCTTTCCTTCTTCCTTGGTTACTTTGAGCGTGTATATAATAGGAATAAATTTAGTAGTACAGTCATCCCTCGCTATATCGCGGTTCACTTTTCGCGGCTTCGGTACATCGCGGGTTTTTCTCGCTAGTATATGTAAAATTATATCGCCGATTTTTCGCTATATCGCGGGATTTTGCGGTATAAATGTATTTTTATATACTATTATTTTAAATATTTTTGTGGTAAAATAAGCATTTACTCGCCTAAAAAATTTAAAAACGTAAAAAAATAAGAAAAATACAGTAATTAAAACATATTACAAGAAATAAAATACTGTACATAGTGTACAGTAGAACAGTAGACAAAGAGACAAAGAGTCGTGCGTATGGAAAACGCAGATGCGGCAGCTTCCACTTGCGCTAGTTACCCACGTAATGGGTAACTGTAATGCTCTTTCTGGCTGTGCAGTACATTCATCATCGTCATCACCTTCATCGTCATCAGTACTGCACAGCTAATTCATCATCATCTTCATCACGCAAGTTGTAGTATTGAAGAGCCGGGGCTCTTGCTTGATACGGACGAAATGACGGGCAAGACACAAACTCGTCCGAGAAGATATTTATTCTCAAAACCAACTCGGGAACACTGAAAAGCCCATTTATCGGGCTGCATTATAAAGCACAACCAGGAACCGAAAGCCACGCCTCTCAAGCGTGGCGTGCTTCGGCGGTCACGTGATCAACAGGTGTAGCTGATTATACCCGCACGCGCGGCACGCTTTGGCGGTCACGTGACCAGCCACTCTGGCACCGGGGATCCCCGCCGGTGACGTCACCGGCTGGAGCAAGGAGATTCTGATGCTGGTCTTGCTTGGGGAACCCATGGGTCGCTAGAGTATCTTCAATCGTGAGTACCCATTAGAATTTTATATGTTGTTAAAATTACGTATGTTTAATAGTTTAAAAAGTGTTTAAGAGTATAGGAAGTGTTTATAAGAGTATGGGAAAGGTTAATAAGAGTGTGGGAAAGGTTAATAAGAGTGTGGGGAGGGTCATAAAGCTTTAAAATATATATAAATAATAAAATAAAAATATGGTCGCTACTTCGCGGATTTTCGTCTATCGCGGGGGGTTCTGGAACGTAACCCCCGCGATAAACGAGGGATCACTGTATTGCCAACCTTTTTGTCTTCTTCTTCTTCTTCTTCACATCCGTGTCGCCTTTGTCTTTTCCCTATTGAATATCTGTGGCGCGATCCGGCCAACGTTCGGGAATCGGGTTAGTCGGGGTAACTTTTCGGCCGCGGTGCCATCCGCTCGGCAAATCAACATCCTTATCCGCGGTCCGTAACAATATAAATAATTATATATATATATATATACGTATACATACATACATACATACACACACACACACACACACACACACACACACACACACACACACACACACACACACACACACACACACACACACACACACACACACACACACACACACTGTATATACAAATTCGCTTTTATAGTACTAGAGCACCCGTTCCTTATGGAGCGACAGGAAGGGTCATTCCTCTCTGGGGTATATAGATTAGAGTAGTTCAAGAGTCGGGCCTCACGAACAACGGGGTGTGTTCATTTACCAAGTAAATTGTAGAGTACTCGCCAAGTGGCTTAAGCATTCGAGCAAGCAATCCATTCCAAATCATGGTTAGCTGGCTTGGCAAGCACTAGCTAGCTGCTTAGTAACTAAACACATCCTGGGTTTCCTCCCTTTCAGTTTCGTGTTAAACAGCAGTAGCGACCGTTTCAAAAGGTAATCATACGTGTTTGTGGTTTATAATATTTTTACTTCTGGTAGGGGTGCTTCCACGAAAATGGCATGATAAAATGGAGGAGACACCACTTGGGAAGGGAGTATATTAATTATTAGCGATCCAATCTTTCCAGGATGGATACCTATTGATTTTCTTATGTGTTATTAGCACCCGTTGGACTGCCCGAAACAGGGGTTTATGGATTTGGTCTGTTCGTCTGTCCGTCCATCCGTAACCATATCTCGAAGATGTATGGACCAATTTTGTTCATAATTGGCACACAAACAACATGTGACGGTATACATAAGCACATCAATTTGCTTCGGGATGCCATTAAAGATGGCCGACAGGCGGCCATTTTAGTTTAGCAAAATTATGAAAACCATGGTGGGGGATGACATTTTATGTCTTTTTCTTATTATTCCGCTGCAATTTTTCAGGTTTTTCCCCCTTCAAAATTCATTTTCTCGGCAACTGTTGGTCTGATTGACGGTTTTCACCATAGTATACGACTTCTCATGTAGATTTTTCATGTGGCAACTATGATGTTATAGGTCACGGGGTATGGGCACCATCTTGGAAAAACCGAAAAACTTTGGTCATCTATATCTCCGAACCCGCTCGATGGAAAAAATTGAAGCATGGCTCATTGTAAATAAATCCACATGGGGAATAACATATGTTAATGATGATGTCATCAGTGCTCCCATTATGACGTCATAATTCGACAAGTACAACGCTGTATCCGATCAGTTTGAAATTTCTTGTTGGTATTAATATAGTTTTGTAATAACATTGACATTGTGAAATTATATTTGGTGTTGTTATCACTCTTGTTTTTGAAGCAGCTTTGTGAAATAAACACCATGATATAGGTATCTTAACACAGATATACACCTCAACACGCATCCCCCTTTGCGTGGAAAACTCTCTTGGGGTCAGGGGAGAGGGGGGAGGGATTAAAGCACTACAACCTCCATCATGTGACCCTTGGTCTTCCTGTAAAGTTTGTTTGTGATTGGATAAGTAGCAACCGAATGTATCGCAGTGAAAAATCATCAGACAGACAGACACCAAATTGCGTATTTGAGTATGATGTATGTATACAGCATGAAGCATGGATTAAATTGATATTTTCTTTGTCACTGATCTACACATAGTACTCCGTGATGTCAAAGTGGACATTTGTTTAAATAAGAGTAATTAAAAATGGAATACAGAAATAGATAATTTACATAAGTATTTAACCCCCTGAGTCAATACTTTGTAGTGCGCCTTTGGCAGCGATTACAGCTTCGAGTCTTCTTGGATAAGTCTGTATCAGCTTTGCGCATTTGGATTTGGGGAGTTTTCTTCCTTGCAGATTTGCTCATGCTCCGTCATGTTGGATGGAGAGCATCGGTGAACAGCAATCTTCAAGTCTTTCCACAGATTCTCAATGGGATTCAGGTCTGAGCTTTGGGTGGGCCACTCAAGCACTTTCACAATCTTGCTCTGAAGCCATTTCAGTGATGCTTTGGCTGTATGCTTGGGTTCATTGTCCTGATGTAACGTAAATCTTCGCCGCAGTCGATGGTATTTTTCATTCTGACGCAGCTTCTCCTCAAGGATTTGCCTGTATTCATTGTTCCCTCTGTCATTACAATTCTCCCATTCCCTGCTGCTGAATCAGCATGATGCTGCCACCACCATGTTTCACCATAGGGATGGAGTTATTGACGGTAGGGTTATCGCCAGTATCGACGTTCAGATGGTAAGGACGATAAGGAAGGTGATGAGCTGTGCTTAGCTTCGGCCATATGTAGCACTTTGTATTCAGGCCAAAGAGTTCAATTTTCGTGTCCTCAGACCACAGAATATTTTCCCTCATGCTCTCAGAGTCTTTCATGTGCCTTTTGCAAACTCCAGGCGTGCTGTCATGTGCCTTTTTTCAGGAGGGGCTTCCATCTGGCCACTCTCCTATAAAGCTTATATTTGTGAAGTGCTGCAGAGACTGCTGTCCTTCTGGCAGGTTCTCCCATCTCAGCCAAGGAACTCTGTAGTTCTGTCAGAGTGGTCATTGGGTTTTTGGTCACCTTCCTGACCAATGTTCTTCTTGCCCAGGTGCTCAGTTTAGTCAGACGGCCAGTTCTAGGAAGAGTCTGGGTAGTTCCATATTCTTTCCATTTCCTAAGGATACAGCATATATATATATGCGCTCTTACAACTTAAATGCTCGGTTGAGCTTGAGGCAGAGCCTCTTTTGGGTTATGCGAGTGAGAGCGCGCCGGTAATTAATCGCGCTGTGAGGAACTGCCAAGCCTGGCGAGAGACGCGTACAGACACCTGGTGAGATATATATATATATATATATATATATATATATATATATATATATATATATATATATATATATATATATACATATACAGTCATCCCTCGCTATATCGCGGTTCACTTTTCGCGGCTTCGGTACATCGCGGGTTTTTCTCGCTAGTATATGTAAAATTATATCGCGGATTTTTCGCTATATCGCGGGATTTTTCGGTATAAATGTATTTTTATATACTATTATTTTAAATATTTTTGTGGTAAAATAAGCATTTTCTAGCCGAAAAAATAAAAAAACGTAAAGAAATAAGAAAAATACAGTATTTAAAACATATTACAAGAAATAAAATACTGTACATAGTGTACAGTAGAAGGGTAGACAAAGAGTCGTGCGTATGGAAAACGCAGATGCGGCAGCTTCCACTTGTGCTCGTTACCCACGTAATGGGTAACTGTAATGCTCTTTCTGGCTGTGCAGTACATTCATCATCGTCATCACCTTCATCGTCATCAGTACTGCACAGCTAATTCATCATCATCTTCATCACGCAAGTTGTAGTATTGAAGAGCCGGGGCTCTTGCTTGATACGGACGAAATGACGGGCAAGACACAAACTCGTCCGAGAAGATATTTATTCTCAAAACCAACTCGGGAACACTGAAAAGCCCGTTTATCGGGCTGCATTATAAAGCACAACCAGAAACCGAAAGCCACGCCTCTCAAGCGTGGCGTGCTTCGGTGGTCACGTGATCAACAGGTGTAGCTGATTATACCCGCAAAGCGCGGCACGCTTTAGCGGTCACGTGACCAGCCACTCTCGCGCCGGGGATCCCCGCCGGTGACGTCACCGGCTGGAGCAAGGAGATTCTGATGCTGGTCTTGCTAGGGGAACCCATGGGTAGCTACAGTATCTTCAATGGTGAGTACCCATTAGAATTTTATATGTTGTTAAAATTACGTATGTTTAAGAGTGTAAAAAGTGTTTAAGAGTATAGGAAGTGTTTATAAGAGTATGGGAAAGGTTAATAAGAGTGTGGGGAGGGTCATAAAGCTTTAAAATATATATAAATAATAAAATAAAAATATGGTCGCTACTTCGCGGATTTTCGTCTATCGCGGGGGGGGGGTTCTGGAACGTAACCCCCGCGATAAACGAGGGATCACTGTATATATATATATATATATATATATATATATATATATATATATATATATATATATATATATATATATATACATATATATATATATATATATATATATATATATTGTGAGAAACCACCGGTGAAACCACCTGTTCTCACGACCGATTTGGTGCCCCGCCCACCGCGTGACGTGGCATCCTTGGAGCCTCACGCGATCGGGGGGGAATTCGGCACGTGATTGGTGGAGGGGTCAGAGAGCGCGGTCGCCATCTTATGCGACGCACACGGCTCGAAGGCTCCGAGTGGGAAATATCATAAGGGTTTTCCTTGAAGCCTCCGGACAGCCGAGTTGGGCTGGTCGAATACCGTTCTGTATTTTACGAGCGAGGAACTCCAGAAGAGAACGAGTGATTCCCGGCTTCGTGTTGGAGCTACTGGCCGACCGTTCCTGGCGGCCTTGTGCGGTATTCCATCCTGGTATCCTCCGAGTCCCGGAGCCCGTCGATTGGAGCCGCGAGTGATCTTACCTGCGTCCTGTTGGAGCGTCTGTTGCCGACCGTTTCTGCAGGCTTGTGCAGCATATTCCCTTTTGTTACCTTTCATGGGTTTTGTGATCGAGCCAATAAATAATCGTGCCTTACCCCTAGAAGGCCGATTAAAACACAATTGTGTTTATTGCGTCTCTTTTGGTTCACTACGTGGATTACTTGAAGCCCGGACATTCACGTCCGTATTCCGTGCTGGGATACATTCCACAGACGGGATCGCGACAAATGGGTTGCTCGTCCTAGGATCATTCAAGTAAGAGCCATTCGATTGAGACGGGAATTCTGCAGTGGACGACATCTTCTGGCATCTGTTCATCGCCTTCTCACCAGCGGACGCCGTCTCGGAGGAACTTTCTCGCCGTAGGACGCTGTCTTGGGCAGAGAAGTGAATAGCCTCGGATCCCTCCAAACAACCGACAAAGGATAAGAGAATAGCCTCGGATCCCTCCAAACAACCGAAAAAAAAAAAAAGACGTGAGTATTTGTACGTGGTATTTTTCTCATTGGCAATTTGATGTGCGGGTGATATTGCGTAGTTTGTGTCGTATTTCCCCAACAGAGCGTTGTGTTTGAGCGTTGTGTTTGAGGTTGTGTTTTGTGCCTGGTCGTATGATAACTCGTAGCCAAGCTATGTCGACCAGGGAAGTGAGAGTTCAACCTGATCATGTTGACAGTCACGTGGGTGGCGAGGTGAGCGACGCAAGCAGCCTTGACCCGGTCACTCAACCCGAGATGTTAGGAAGCGATCCCATCATGACTAAATGCATGCGTTCGCCCTTCTGGACCGGGCTGACTCCGGTTCAACAACTTGACATGTATAACAGGGAGAATGACAGGGCAGAGGCAGAGCGTGCGGCAGCAGCAGAGAGAGAGCGTGCAGCAGCAGAGAGAGAGCATGCGGCAGCAGAGACGGCAGCAGAGAGAGAGCATGCGGCAGCAGAAGCTGAACGCGTCAGAGAGCATGAGTTGCGAATGTTGACTGAACGACTGCGGGCAGAGGGGTCTGCTGCAAGAGTCCCGGAAACTGTTCATGTTCGTTTGCCGGACTGGACGGGAGACACGAAGCCAGAAGCGTATCTGGAGATGGCGGAGAAGTTGTTGGCTGCCGGTGGCATTGATGAGAGCTTGTGGGTCGGCCATCTTGTGAGCCATCTATCTGAGAAGGCGAGGGAGGTATATGCGAGGATGGCAACCGAGGACGCAAACAGATACAGGGCATTGAAGGCCGAGATTTTGAACGCCTATGCGGTGTCCGCATGTATTTATAGGAGAAATTTTTTCAGCTGGACTCGTGAGTCCAGTCAAACCTATGAGGAACATTCGCGGGCCTTGTTGGAACAGCTGCAGAGATGGTTCAAGGGGAGCAAGGTTGAGTTACCTCAAGCGGTGGCGGAACTCCTGGTGCGTTACCGTATCGATCAACAGCTTCCGCCTGACTTAGCATTGTTTCTTGTCGACAAAGACACTGCTTCCTTGGCAGACTGCGTCAACCTTATTGATAAACATGTTTTGGCGTGCAAAATGCTGCAAGTCACGCAGTCGCGTCGTAAGACGGAGGAGTCTGCGATCAAGACCGCCCCCCGTCTGCCCGGCGGCTGGATCGAGGGGAGGGGTTCTCCGATGCCCTCCACTGGTGGCGGTCGCGAGCCGCAGACCAGGGCAGGGCCCTGGTGCGATTTCTGCAAACGCGTGGGGCACGGTGAAAACCGCTGCTTCTCTAATCCCGCTAGTCCGGCCTACCGAGGCAACCCTCCTGTTAAGTCGGAGGGAGATCAGTGGAGCTCATCCGCCGGGCCCTCGCACACGACGGTGGCATCGGTGACCGAGGTCACTGCCACCGAGGCTAATTCCATTCATCCACTGTACCAGGATTATTCAGGGACAGCCTTAGTGGGTGGCCCTGATTCGATGCTGAAGTTTGAGGCCCAATACCTTCGGGATACTGGGGCGACACGGTGTGTTCTCCGGGCGGGGGTAGTTCCGGCCTCTCAGATGCGTTATACCGGCGAGTATACCCTCCTTCGGGGCATTGACCGGGTTCTTGGCCGGTATCCCCTTGCCCTCCTCGAGGTCCGGAGTGACATTTTTAAGGGTCCAGTGACCTGTGTGGTGGTACCCTACTACCCGATACCCGGGGTCTCCTTGCTGATTGGCAATGATGCCATGGCCAGGGAGGAGTCATTGACTCTGACCTGTGGGGGGGTCACTAGATCCCAGAGTAAACAGGCGGAGAGAGTGGCGGAGTCAGACATATCTTCACTCTGGCCCGAGGAGCCTAGCGCCTCGACTCCAGTTCCCGACGGTGACGTTGCGTCAGCTGAAGTCCACCCGAGCCTCCCGTCCAGCCACCCTCAGGTGCCGTGCTCCTCAGGGACCGCTCCCGCCATGTCGCGATTCAGCAGGAACGCTAATGCTAAGGTATATGTGGGAAACCTGGGCAATGGAGCAGCGAAGGCCGAGCTAGGGAGGGTCTTCGAACATTACGGACCACTCCGCAACGTATGGGTGGCTCGAAACCCACCTGGATTTGCAGTTGTTGAGTTTGAAGAGCCACGAGATGCTGAAGATTCGGTCAGAGCCCTTGATGGAAGGTTAATTTGCGGATCGCGTGTGTGCGTCGAGATGTCGAATGGCATGTCGCGGCGGCCTCGTTTCAGACGCCCTTTGGTCCGCAGGCCTTTCGACCCGAACGATCGATGTTACCAGTGCGGTGAAAGGGGTCATTACGCATATGACTGTTGTTCTCGACACCGGAGGAGTACCCGCCGCTCTAGGTCTCGGCCCGTTCCCTTCCTGTCAACGCTTCCCCCAACTTGAGTTTGGCCCCCTTGCCTCTCTATTGTGCTTGTGTGAAGTGTAACTCTTGTAGGGTAGATATTAATGTGGTGTATGGTGTTAACTATTGTGTGTGGAAAAAAAAAACCAAACTGGTTCATTGTTAACCTGTTAATGCCTGTTAATGGCCTGTGCGTTAATAATTGCGTTATTGTTGCGCTATTGCGTTGCGTTGTATTGTGGCGTTGTTGCGTTATTGTTGTTAATAAGTGTTAATACTTGTTAATGGCGTTAATTGCCTGTTAGCGATTACCGCCATCATCTTGCCATGTGATTTGCACCTACTACAAATACTGGTTTTTAAAAAAACGCCGTCTATTCGACGGGGTTTTTACTTAGGCGGGGAGGACTTTGTCGCGATCCCGTCTGTGGAATGTATCCCAGCACGGAATACGGACGTGAATGTCCGGGCTTCAAGTAATCCACGTAGTGAACCAAAAGAGACGCAATAAACACAATTGTGTTTTAATCGGCCTTCTAGGGGTAAGGCACGATTATTTATTGGCTCGATCACAAAACCCATGAAAGGTAACAAAAGGGAATATGCTGCACAAGCCTGCAGAAACGGTCGGCAACAGACGCTCCAACAGGACGCAGGTAAGATCACTCGCGGCTCCAATCGACGGGCTCCGGGACTCGGAGGATACCAGGATGGAATACCGCACAAGGCCGCCAGGAACGGTCGGCCAGTAGCTCCAACACGAAGCCGGGAATCACTCGTTCTCTTCTGGAGTTCCTCGCTCGTAAAATACAGAACGGTATTCGACCAGCCCAACTCGGCTGTCCGGAGGCTTCAAGGAAAACCCTTATGATATTTCCCACTCGGAGCCTTCGAGCCGTGTGCGTCGCATAAGATGGCGACCGCGCTCTCTGACCCCTCCACCAATCACGTGCCGAATTCCCCCCCGATCGCGTGAGGCTCCAAGGATGCCACGTCACGCGGTGGGCGGGGCACCAAATCGGTCGTGAGAACAGGTGGTTTCACCGGTGGTTTCTCACAATATATATATATATATATATGTATATATATATATATATATATATATATATATATATGTATATATATATATATATAATATATATATATATATATATATATATACATATATATATATATATATATATATATATACATATATATATATATATATATATATATATATATATATATATATATATATAGTTGCGGTTTTGAGTTTGTAAAATAAAGGTTAATTTTCCCCCTCATTTGGGGATATATATATATATATATATATATAGTTGCAGTTTTGAGTTTGTAAAATAAAGGTTAATTTTCCCCCTCATAGTTAGTCACACTACAACACGTAGCCTCGCGATAGTTCAGTTATTTCATAGTAAATGTAAGCATAATCCTTTTCCTGTGTTAGTAGTCTTGCGTTGAGTAGAATAATGAGAGTTAGGTCCTTTCATTGCCTTATGCCGCCTTATGCCGCCTTATGCCGCCTTATGCCGCCTTTGGCTTTTGGCGCAAATGAACACGAGGCAGGCCTGGCAAGTCGAGGCAAAACCGAAGGAAGGCGGAGGAGAAGCCGACTGTAAGTGCGAGCCGCCAATCAGGGCTCGAAGGAAGTGGCTGCGGCACTGCGTCACAAGGCGTGGTTAGAACATTTGAGAGAGCTAAGGGGGTTGGCAATATAACCCATTGCGCGAAGCCCCCACCGCAATTCTGCGAGAGGTGAGCTGAACCAAGTTCTGGTGGGGGAGGCGCTTGTGAGAGTTGAGTTCTGCGGAGAGGCGCTTGTTGAACGAGCTCAGAGAGAAGACGTGCATGAACCGAGTTACAAAGCGCTCTTACAACTTAAACGCTCGGTTGAGCTTGAGGCAGAGCCTCTTTTGGGTTACGCGAGTGAGAGCGCGCCGGTAATTAATCGCGCTGTGAGGAACCGCCAAGCCTGGCGAGAGACGCGTACATTTCCCTCCCGCCTGCCTGATCTGCCCTTTGTTCGGGAGACGCGCTGCAAGGATCCCTCCCACCGCCTGCTTGCCTTCATCGACGTACGTGCTGTGACCGGGGAGAGCCACGCCGGACGGAGCCTTTCCTGGACGACCAAGTCAGCACGTGAACATCATCCTACCTTCATTTCCCCCTGTGAGTGTGATCGGGCCCATGTCTGGGTTTAACTTAAGACTGTATAAGACTGCTCTGTGTCTCTGCTTTCTACCGATCCTTGTACATAATAGTGTAAATAATAATTAAACCTGTGTTTTTCCTTTGAATCTACCGCTTTTGTGTATTCCATCATTGACTAAGCGTGGTACGAATAAAACCGCTCTAATCGGGTTCCAATACCAGAGGTATCTGCACGGAGCACGTGGTACGCAATCCGCTCGGTGTACTCAAATTACGCGTGGCTCGTGCGAGGCTTGATTCCCCGCTTCTGTGGTGGCGCAGGTATTTAGGTACGTGCGAGAATTGTCCAGAAACCCTACCTTGCGTTTGCCCGGGAGGGGCGATTCAAGTCTCTCGGTTGCGCCGACCCAAAAAGAACAAGGGGCTTAATCTCCCCTTGGTAAGGGTAGGAGGGTCATGCGGAAACCGTAACATTTGGTATCCGGGAGTGGGATTGGACCGGGAGTGTGCTTCACACACTCGAAAATTACGAGCGACGAAATTTAATATCAAAAAGCCAAATTTATATTCGTACCATGGCTAGCCAAGGCGGTCGAATGCCGGTGGGGATAGAAGATGAGGTAGAGGTAGAATTGATGACCCAGGACCCACAGGAAGAGCTGGTAGACGAAGGGAGAATTTATGAGGGGGCGGTAGCTGACGAAGAAAATGGCGGCGCCTCGCACGTAGTGGCGGAAGCCGAGCCCGCGATGCTAGGGTACATGCAATTACTCATGACGCGATTCATGGCAGAAATGAGAGAAATGAGTGACAAATCCACCAGGGAAAGGAAAGAATTGGGGGACAAATCCACCAAATAAATGAAAGAAATGAAGAGCAAATTGAAAGAAACCTTGGACGCCCAAAAGAATGACATAAATAAAATAAATGGGAAAATGGACATCCAGAGAGACGGAGCAAGGAGTAACATGGAAAAATTGGAAAGCAATATGGGTGGTCAATTGAAGGAAATGGGGGACAAATCCACCCGGGAATTGGAAAAATTTAGGGTGGCATCGAAAAAGGACATGAAAAAAGCGGGGGAAGACATAAGGCGCAGGTTGAGTGAGGAGGTCGCAATGGGACACGACGTGGTGACGCGGTGTGAGGAACGCGTGGAGAGCGAAGTAGGGCATAGCGCAGCTATGTTGACCGGGGCTATAGAAATTGCGACGCAGGGTGTAGAAGAACCGACGATCGGCGAATTGGAAAAGAAAATTGCGGGGGCTCCGGCGATCGAAGTAGAAAAAGCAACAATAGGGGCCGAAGAGATGGCAGAATCGGAAAGTGAATCACGGGAGAAAGTAATGGGATGCGCACAAAGTCTGCATTCACACCGTGATGCCGTGCTTGCTAACGAAATAAAAAGTTTGCAGGTGCTGGCGGAAAAGGAGGTCCCCAAGGTGAGTAGGAATAATGGAGCGAATGTGTTTGGCGTGAATGGGTTTTTGGCGCGCTTGGGAAAGAGACGAAACCCGGGCGGTCGCGGAAGGTCCATTGTGCGGTGTATGATGGCGACTGGTGCGCGTGTGAGAGAAACGTGTGCATGAGAAGAGTGCGTGGAGAAAAAGTGTGCGATGATTGGGTGTGTAACAGGAGAGTGCACACCCGTGGGTGTTGCAGACTGTGTGCGGGGAGAGTGTGTTACAGAGAGTGTGCAGGAGTGCACACCAGAGCGTGTTACAGAGTGTGTGCAGGAGTGCACACCCGGGGGTGTTACGGAGTGTGTAACAGAAAAGTGTGCGATAATGAAGTGTGTGCAAGGCGCGTGTGCGCCTGGTTGTGCGGTAGAAGAGTGCGTAGAAGAAGAGTGCGTACTGAAGTGTGTGAGGGGCGTGAGTGCACCTAGGTGTGTGCAGGTGCGAGTGCGGAGTGCTCCGTGAGTAGTGAGGACGCGGCTCATGCATCGACACAGACCGGGGAAGCGTTTAGCGCAACGAATAGCTGGCGCGAGCCCCCAGTGAGTTGTGTGCAGCAGGGACCGGCGGGGACCGATGCCGCGGCGGTTTCACAAGGACCGACGTGCACGATTCGTGCCGGCCCCCGCACTGTATGGTTGGTGCCGTGCCGTGGCGGCAAAGGCAATCGGCGTGGTTCAAGGGGAGGTAGGAGATTTCGGAGCCGTGCACCTTGCCGGGTGCGGTGCTCTGACCGTGGGCAGTTGGGTCACCGTGCGTGGGACCGCGAGGCCCCGTGCAGGGATGGAGCCCTGCACCTTGGCCCATCCATACCTCCCCCTTTGGATCGAAAATGCCGGACAGACAACCCATAAAGGAGACAAACCACCCGCATGGATCGCTCGGCCCTGCGAGGTCGAGCCATGACAATGCACCTCCATAGATGGAGGCTCGAGTGTAGCGGACGGATGAGAGTAGTGTACCCTACATGGAGGAATGGTAGTCTGACCATTCCTCACATGGCCAGGGACCATGAGCATTAGTTTAGGGGGATGGCAGTGACAGGCACATGGAGGGGCCAACAATGGTTACTTCCATGGGGCACCGAAGCTAGCCGAGGGAGGGCTAGGATAATGTTAGGGATTTAGCAGACTGCAGTGACAGAGATTTAAGTAGTGACATTTGTACTATAGTGGGGATGTCGAGAGATTAGATGGTTGATAATGACGAAGGGAGTGCATAGTTTAAAGGGATGATGGGGAAGCACGAGTTTTAGGAGAAAAGCAGTTAGATAGACGATGCTGTGTGTGTGAGGAATTGTGAGTGAGACAAATGGAATTGTGTTGAGGTGTATGGAAAATGGTGTGCGAGCACAAAAGGTGTGCGAGAAAAGGGTGTGCGAGATAAATGGTGTGTGAGAATATTTGGGGCGGAATGCTTGGTGTGGGAATAAAAGGTGTGGAATGCATGGTGCGCAGGATTTAATGGGGGAAGAGTGGAACCCATTCGCGAAAGCCCAGGAGAGGGGGGTTGGAGGGGGGGGGGGGGTAGTGTAAAGCCAGGTAGAGGGCTTCAGCAAAATTTGTATGGATATTGACACTTGTGGTGCGGGTAGTGGCAAAGTAGTGCTTTGGAGGGTGCATGAGTCAGTGACATGGCTGGGCGTGTGGTTTAATTGGTGCGTATGGTTATTGGGGCACTCTGCCACTGGTAGTTTGTCGGCCAGGTGAGGCCGCAGGTAGGCTCTGGGAGCCAGTTAGGGTAGTTGTGAGTGGGGCCCGAGGATCCAAAGGAAGGACCCGGGTTGCCCAATGCCAAGGTGGGCATCAGGGGGGGGTAAAGTGCCAGGAAGGGCCTTCCCCAGTTAGGGTAGTTGTGCGTTGTTGAGTGGGGCCTGAGGATCCCAGGAGAGGACCCGGGTTACCAAATGCCAAAGTGGGCATCAGGGGGTAAAGTGCCAGGAGGGGCCTTCCCCAGTTAGGTAGTCGCAGGAGCAGGTAAGCTCGGGTGGCGACTTCAGTGGCGGAGGTGCGCAGGTCGGTAGACCTGCTGGTAGAGCCACACGACCCAGCCCCGAAATTGTGCAACGGCACAGAGAGAAAATTTGTGGGAGTGAGACCCAAATTTCAAGGGCACCGCAGAGTGGACAATGGGAATTCGGGTTTTTAGAACCACATAGTTTAAAGTGGCCGATTGGCAGGGTACGACCCCGGGTAGGTTCAAAGTAAAATGTCTGTAGTGTAGTTAGGAAGAGAAATCCCTTCGCATCATCCACAGCCAGTCACCGAGGAGGACGAAGCTCCACACCAGGGCACTGTAAACTGTTTGAGTGGTAAAGACGCATCACGACGTAGAGTGACATTGTGTTTGTTCCATTCCTTCCTTCCTGGGAGGGATTGGGAGAGACGAATTTGGAGTAGAGGGGGATATGAGAGACAAGACATAGAGACGAATTTGTAAATAAAAGGAAGGGCTAGGGTAGTGTAAGCCGACGTTGGGGGGTACGAACGGCTAGGGACGAGCCTGCTCCGCTCGCTCTTCCGCGCTCCTCACGCTGCATTACCTTGTGTTGCTGTGTACCTTTGTGCCCTTTCCGCTTTGCTGGTCGTGCTTTGTCTCTCCCCACCCCAGGACCATTTTGGAAGTGGAACTGTGCAGCACCAGTGACCTGTGCAGCATTCCTGCTGCACTTTGCTACATATGTGCAGCCAAACTGCGTGGCACTTTGCTGCCGTATCCTTCTGCTGCACCCTTGTTACATCTGTGCAGCCGAACTGCGCAGCACTTTGCTGCCGTATCCTTTTGTTATAACTTTGCTGCACCTGTGCAGCACTTTTCTGCCACAAACACTTTGCTGCACATTATACACTTATGGACCACAGATCTTGTGGCCTTGCACCTCTGCTGTGCAGCACCTTGCTGCAGCATCACCTTGCATCTTCGGACCACTTGTTTTGAGTGGCATTAATGTCATGCAATGGGACCACATGAGGTTGGCCCTGCTTGGCAAAGAAATACAATAAACACATTCTTGTGTTTCTTTATTATGGTGTGCTAGGGATGAGAAGATTTGTAAGTTGGATAGCCCTGAAGATCAGGAATGGCCTGTATGCTGGTCCGGGGGCTTGCCGGTTTGATAGGCACACAGAAGAAGCAAGAAGCAATATGCAAGAAGCAAGCAGGAAGTGTTATGAATTTTATGAGTGTGTTTTGTGGTTTTGCTGTGCTTTCTCTCCCCTCCAATCTTCTCTTCAAAAAGGACAGGTCCTGGGTCGTAGAATTGTAAATAAAGTAAGTTTTTCTGTGCTTGTAAATATAAAATGCTGCCCACCGGCTATGTGTTTAGTTTGACAAATTCCGGATTCGGTTAGTTGTGGGTGTGACTCTGTTAGATAGCTACTCAACGCAATAGGGGGGACATATTTAGTGTTTTAAAACAGTCGCACCCACGGGTTAGAGTAAATGTTAGGGGGAACCGCACCTAGATGTCACACGTAAAAGTAAAAGTAATTTGCATATCATTCTCAAAACTGGTCGTTCCATTTTTGTTGGGTTCGACTCGGGGACGAGTCTGACGAGGGAGAGGGGTAGTGTTGCGGTTTTGAGTTTGTACAATAAAGGTTAATTTTCCCCCTCATCATTCGTCACACTACAACACGTAGCCTCGCGATAGTTCAGTTATTTCATAGTAAATGTAAGCATAGTCCTTTTCCTGTGTTAGTCTTTCATTGAGTCGAATAATGAGTTAGGTCCTTTCATTGCCTTATGCCACCTTATGCTGCCTTTGGCTTTTGGCACAAATTAACACGAGGCAGGCCTGGCAAGTCGAGGCAACACCGAAGGAAGGCAGAGGAGAAGTCGACGGTAAGCGCGAGCCGCCGATCAGGGCTCGACAGGAGTGGCTGCGGCACTGCGTCACAAGGCGTAGTTAGAACATTTGAGAGAGCTAAGGGGGTTGGCAATATAACCCGTTGTGTGAAGCCCCCACCGCAGTTCTGCGAGAGGTGAGCTGAACCAAGTTCTGGTGGGAGAGGCGCTTGTGAGAGTTGAGTTCTGCGGAGAGGCGCTTGTTGAACAAGCTCAGAGAGAATACGCGCATGAACCTAGTTATAAAGCGCTCTTACAACTTAAACGCTCGGTTGAGCTTGAGGCAGAGCCTCTATGCGAGTGAGAGCGCGCCGGTAATTAATCGCGCTGTGAGAAACCGCCAAGCCTGGCGAGAGATGCGTACATTTACCTCCCGCCTGCCTGATCTGCCCTTTGTTCGAGAGACGCGCTGCAAGGATCCCTCCCACCGCCTGCTTGCCTTCATCGACGGACATGCTGTGACCGGGGAGAGCCACACTGGGCGGGGCTGTTCCTGGACGACCAAGTCAGCACGTGAACATCATCCTACCTTCATTTCCCCCTGTGAGTGTGATCGGGCCCATGTCTGGGTTTAACTTAAGACTGTATAAGTCTGCTCTGTGTCTCTGCTTTCTACTGATCCTTGTACATAATTGTGTAAATAATAATTAAACCTGTGTTCTTCCTTTGATTCTACTGCTTTTGTGTATTCCATCATTGACTAAACGTGGTACGAATAAAACCGCTCTAATCGGGTTCCAATACCAGAGGTATCTGCACGGACCACGTGGTACGCAATCTGCTCGGTGCACTCAAATTACGCGTGGCTCGTGCGAGGCTTGATTCCCCGCTTCCGTGGCAGCGCAGGTATTTAGGTACGTGCGAGAATTGTCCCGAAACCCTACCTTGAGTTTGCCCGGGAGGGGCGATTCAAGTCTCTCGGTTGCGCCGACCCAAAAAAGAACAAGGGGTTTAATCTCCCCTTGGTAAGGGCAGGAGGGTCGTGCGGAAACCGTAGATATATTATATATATATATATATATATATATAAAATAATTTCAAAACACACCTGATCACAAGTATGCCTCACTGACCGGGTCCTCAGGCGAGGTTCTCAGCATCATCCCGCTTCGGCCCTTCAACCTCGATATGGTCAACTAAGGTGGGCCAGCAGGGGCACATACGCCTCCACATGCAGCAGCTACACCCGGATGCGTACATACACCCACCCCCAGCCAGTGAGAACACAGACTACAACAACAAAACCACCTCCACTCCCAGAATCTACAGCCCCTCATCACCTCACTCACTCACTCACTCAACAACAACAAAAAAAAAAAACCGACCACAACATGCACCACTCAAACAAAAACACATTCATGCAAAACACACACACAAACACACACACACACACACACACACACACACACCTCCATTTCTCTTCCGTGCTCAGTCACTACCCCTTTAGGCTCAAATGAACCACCCCCCCATAACCTCAACCTACACCGTTCGATGTGTCTCCATAAACTTCCTCCATATCCAAAGTGAGCCTTTCACGGCAACCTGGGCAACTTTGTCACACATCCTCCTTCTTTCTGTCCCACACACTCCAAGCCAAGCAAGAAATGCAGAAAAGCAATTGCCAATATATCCTCCACACCCCACCTCAAATGGCTGACACAAAACTCGCCAACCCTTCTCCCGACACTCTGCCTCCAGCTCACTGTACTTTCCTCTCTTCCTCTCATGCACCTCCTCCATGTTCTCTTCCCAAGGTAATATATATATCGTGTTCTTGGGAACTTTCAATACTCTAGAATTGTTTTATACCCTTCCCCAGATCTATGCCTCCTTGCAAAGACATATCACGGATGATCAAAAGAAATTGGATGTATCTGAGCTCATTTTGGAGTGTCATAGCAAAGTGGTTGACTACTTATTGACTTGACATTTGAGCTTTTCATTTTTAATTGTTTTGTAAGAATTTCTAAAAAAAAACAAAATTACACTTTGATATTATGGTGTATTTTGTGTAGACCGGTGACAAAAAAAAATTAATCCATTTTAAATTCAGGCTGTAACACACCAAAATGTGAAAAGGTCAAGGGGTGTGAATACTTTCTGAAAACACGATGTCTTATATGTATGCACACAATTTTGATAAAGATTAGGTATCACAAGCTTTTGTAACAATAACACAGCAGCATAATCATAAAGAGGAAACAAAACACTTTTTAAACTGCCTTTGTAGCAGAAATGTGCTAATCCATAAAAATCGAATTAGTAATATTTTGTTGGAATTGGATGTTACAGACAGAACAAACGGTTTACAATAAAATGCTCATGGAGCTCTTACAATTTCCAATTATTACAATTCTTACAGTTAATCTTACAATTCTTACAGTTTACAATAAAATGCAATGAAATGCTCACATTGGCTGATTGCCAATAATTATGGCTTTCATAGAAACCGCATGTCACTTCTGTGTTCAACATCCGAGAATTCCAGAGCTGGCATTATCTACAGCTTCTAAAATTCCCACTCTGACTTTCATTATAGACGTGCAGGAATTTACAGCTCAGGTTCAATTCTGCATCCCATTACAGAAAGTGATAAACTCGAGGAATTGGTCAAAATCTGTCATCGCCTAATCCTGGGGTGCTTAACCTGGGGGTATCCATACCCCTTGGGGGTATGGGGACCAAAATCTGGGGGTATGGGACTCGTAATAAATTATAATAATAAATTGTAATAAATTCAATGAAATATCAACTTTAAATATATAATAAATATATATTTAAATATAAATATATATATTTCAAAACAAATTATATTTGTATTAAAATATTTCAAACAAATATAAATTCAATTTTCTAATTCCTTGGCGATACTTTCCAATCCATGGCGATATCCTTCTTGATGGAGAAGATGAAAAGGCATTGCCTGGGGAAATACTTCAAGAAGTCAAGGACCATTTGAAAGTCCTAAGTACCAATTTTGAGGGTTACTTCTCAGATGATCTTATGATGATCTTAGCACGGAATCCATTTGGATCCAGAACCCTTTCTCGTTTGATATTTCTATGATGAGTGACAACGATTTTAGTGAAGGATGATTTGATCGAGTTCCAAGAAGATCAAAGAAAGAAAGCTTATTTCGGAAAGGCTAGGCTGGATTTTAAGCAGTTTTGGTGAGCAGATAGCAGCTTACCCTAGCTTGGCGAAGAGGGCAATGAATGTATTGGTTCCCTTCACAACTACGTATCTCTGTGACACAGGTTTCTCTGCATTATTGAACCTGAAATAAAAGTGGAGAAATCGACTTGATGTGTCCGATGATATGCGAGTGGCGTTGTCACAAACTGTGCCCCGAATCCATATTCTGATTGCACGAAAACAGCAGCAACAATCTCACTGGATTAGTAAAACAGCTTGCATAAAACTCGCATGTTTTAGTTTAGTTTGTTTTGTTTCTTTGTTAACAAGCAAAGAAATAAATAGGGATAAAATCCTAATGATTTTCTTTCTTGTTCTGTTCCTGATTATCCATATGTAAAACTAAGCTATTGAGATATTTTGAAGTCACACTGGAACCTAATGGGACTGGTAATGAGGCGCGGATCCCCGAACTTGGCCCATTTTCTGGGTAATAAGTTACCAATTTTCATCCAAAAAAATTGGCAATTAAAGTAAAAACACCCCTCAGAATGCACCACAGAGCTCCTAGAAATCAAAAAAATTCCAGGGGGACATGCCCCCAGTCCCCCCTATCTATGCGCACCTTCGGTGCACCTTGGTCAGTCAACAGTCTGGCGAAGGGGGGTATGGGGACATCGTGG
This sequence comes from Myxine glutinosa, assembly GCF_964187855.1. NCBI lineage: Eukaryota > Metazoa > Chordata > Myxini > Myxiniformes > Myxinidae > Myxine > Myxine glutinosa. Next base: position 37,187 of record NW_027618124.1, on the reverse strand, counting down.
GCAATCCGTTGGGGATCTTGACAGGGAAAAGGTTAAGAACTCCTGCCCTAATCAGACCATTGAGCTCTATAATATAGAGGAACTACCGGAATTGCGTTTGTGATGAGGTGTGATGAAGTGATGAGGTTGAGTGATGATGACGAGTTGAGTGATGAGGCCACGAGACTGCCATATTAGGACTCACTACCCACCGAAAGCTCCATAGTAAACACCATGGGAAAAAAACTAAGATTGGCAGGTTTTTAAATAAACTGAGGTTTTAAAAAATAATAGGGCTTTTTCATGTTGTCGTGAGTACCAAGATGGCAGACGGTGATTTCATTTTGTTTTCAGCAAACCAGTGATACAGTTATATCAGTGATTCAGACCCATGATCTTCATTACCCCTAATAACTTTTACCAACCCAGCAATCTTACTTGCTAGTTTCAGTGTTTCCTCCCATTCCTTTTACCTCTCCTCCTTTCCTATTTGTTCATTCCCTTGATGTTTGTCCAACTGTCAGTTCTACCCTGCTCTTCCATGAGCCTCACTCCTGTAAAGAAGACAAAAAAAAAAATCTGTCGATGGGCAGAATGAACGAGAAACTCAGAGAAAGACTTGGATATCACATCGAGGGAAGCAATTAAGAATGAAGAGCAAGGAAGAGAGCTAAATATCCAACTTCATCCCAAGAATTGTACAACGACTTCACTATAATATGGATAATTTGTTGCCCAATCAAAAAGCACCTTGTGTTTGTGTGTTTGGTGTTCCAATCTGAGCACTTGCTCAACATGTTGGAGTGGAGTCCCATTACTGCATCAATTTGTCTTATAATGTCCTTGTGATTCATGTAAATGTATGTGGAAGTGTCATATTGTGCTTGTCCTGCCCGCAGCAGGACACGTATATATATATATATATATATATATATATATATATATATATATATATATATGCACACATACACACACACACACACACACACACACACACACACACACACACACACAGTGCCTGTAGAAATTCTATACCCCCTTTCAAATGTTTCACCTTCTGTTGCCTTCTTTAATTAAATTGCATTAAACCAGGCTTTTTCCACCTTTATTTACACATCTAACCCACAACGTCCAAGTGAAAAACAAATTCTACAAATTTCAGAAAATTACAAATTCCAAACAAAACAGCTGTTCACCACCATCTCTTATCTTCCCCCATCCAAAACCATGATCTTTTCTACCCCCGCTAATTTCACCCTAGATCCACTTTTTTGAAATACCAACTTCTTTCCTGGAAGTCCTTGTCGTGTCCTTGTGTTTTATACTTCTGCCACCCCCCCCCCCCCCCTTCCCACGCCTCCTCCCCCCAAGCCCTCTCCCTCCCACAGATCTCCCGATGTCCCGGCTCTCAAATGTTGCGTTTGTGTGCTTCCCCTTCTCTCCCCATCTTGTCTACCACTCCCCTTATTATATACTTTGTGTGTCTGTTTGATTTTATGTGTGATAAATGTTAGCTCTTTCACGAGCCTCGATCCTGTATACAAAAAAAAAATTAAAAATAATAATAAATAGCAATTGTAAATTAGCTCAGGTGTAACCAATCACCTTCAAAATCACACACCAAGTCAACTGGCCTCCACCTGTGTTACATTGCAATGATTCTGATTATTTCAGAATAAAATCAGCTCTTCCTGTAGGTTTCCTCTGCTGGGTAGTGCATTTCACAGCAAAGATTCAACCATGAGCACCAGGAGCTTTCAAAAGTCTTCTGGGATAAAGTTGAAGAAAGGCTGGGATATAGCTGGGATAAAGGTTTACCTTGAGGCTTTGTTTTCTTTCAGCGGTCGATTGTGGTCCATTTAATTTCGTTCTCAGTTTTTCCCAGTCTTTTCACCCCATACTTCCTACTTGTTTAAAACCTTAACTCAACAACAACAAAAAAAATTCCTTCTTTGTTCTTGTTCGTTCGTTCGTTCTTCGACCACGTGTTTCACCCCCATTTCCCCAGATAGTTTTCACTGTTCAATTAATGCTGTGTTTGTGTGCTTCCCCTTCCCTCCCCATCTTGGCTACCACTCCCCTTATTATATACTTTGTGTGTCTGTTTGATTTTTTGTGTGATAAATGTTAGCTCTTTCACGAGCCTTGATCCTGAAAAAAAAAAAAGGCACAGATCAGGGGATGGGTATAAAAATATTTCAAAGGCCTTGAATGTCGCTTGGAGCACAGTCAAGACAATCATTAAGAAGTGGAAGGTGAATGGTGCTGCCAAGACCCTGTGTAGTTCAGGCCGTTCCTCCAAACTGGATGACCAAGAAATGATTAGACTAATCAGAGAGGTCGCCAAGAGGCCAATCACAACTTTGAAAGAGCTATAGGCCTTTATGGCAAATACTGGTCACTGTGTGCATGTGACAACAATATCCCAAGCACTCCACAAGTCTGGCCTGCACGGTAGGGTGGCAAAAAGGAAGCCATTAGTCAAAAAAGCCCACCTTGAGTCTTGTTTGAGGTATGCAAAAAACACTCTGGAGATTCTGAAGCTATGTGGGAAAAAGTTTTGTGGTCTGACGAAACCAAGATGGAACTTTTTGGCCTGAATGCAAAATGTTACGTTTGGCACAAACCCAACATCACATTAGCCAAAGAACACCATCCCTACTATGAATCATGGTGGTGACAGCATCATGTTGTGGGGATGTTTATCAGCACAGCCTGGGGCACTTGTCAGGATAAAAGGGAAAATAGATGGAGCAAAATACAGAAACATCCTAAAGGAAAACCTGCTGCCCTCTGTAAGAAAGCTGAAATTGGGGCGGAAGTTCACCTTTCAACATGACAACGACCCGAAGCACATAGCCAAAGCTACATTGGAGTGGCTAAGGAACAAAAAGATAAATGGCCTTGAGTGGCCCAGTCAGAGCCCCGACCTAAATCCAATAGAAAAATCAGTGGCATGACTTGAATATTGCCGTTCATCAACACTTCCCACACAACTTTACTGAGCTTGAACAGTTTTGTGCAGAATAATGGGCAAATATTGTCCAATCAAGGTGTACAAAGTTGGTAGAGACCTTTCCCAACAAACTCACAGCTGTAATTGCTGTCAAAGGTGCTGCCACCAAGTATTAACTCAGAGGGGTGACACTTATCTTACCAAGATATTCTAGTTTTGTATTTTTAATAAATTTTCTGAAATTTGTTTTCCACTTGGAAGTTGTGGGTTACGATGTGTAAATAAAGGTGGAAAAAGTCTGATTTAATGCAATTTAATTCCAGGCTATAAGGGAACAAAAGGTGAAATTTTTGAAAAGGGGGTGTAGACTTTCTGTAGACAATGTATATATACACATACATACATATATATATACACTCTTTTGTTACCCTTAGATCACTATTTAACAAGGAATTCTCTCATGTTTGGGCAATTTGTGATCAGTTTGCAATCTTGTTTACCTTTCTATAAGGAAAACAAGCTCCATACAAAAACAAATGAACAATATTGCAAAGTCGAAAGCGAACCTTTTCAGTTTTACAATGTACGATGAGGATATGGGAGATTCTTTATTCCAGAGAATGAATATTCTTGTTTCTATGACGAAAGTCTTGGCGCCCATGGAAGAGATGCTTTGTACGAGCTCGGATTTTAGCGAACCGACATCACATGTAACAACATTTTATCTAATGGACGATCAACGTCATTATTATATACACGGGGAGGAGGGAGTCTTGGTTGGCAGGTACATAGTGTGTACAGGTTAGGGGGTTTGGGTCAGGATATACATTTTGTGTATTGCGTAAGAGGTCGGTTCGGTGGGTGTGCACATGGTGCTATGGGCAAGTGGTGGTGAGTTGGACCGAGGTATACATGGTGTGTATGGGGTGGGGAGTTGGGTCGGGTAAGGTACTTGTACATGGTGTGTATGGGGGAAGAGGAGTGTTTGGGTCAGGTGTGTATACTAGAGTGTGTATAATGGAGGAGGCCGTTGTCACGTTGTGCATGGTGTGTATAACAGAGGAGGCCGATTGACTTCTCCATCTCTTCCAAATCAAGTTAAACATCTCACAATCAGCGAGGCTGGTGCCATGTTATTTTATCTCCCCTTCTCCATCCTCCAATCACCAACAATCACCTCCCTGCTAGTTTAATTCCTTAGGTGTCAATTACTTACCGTTATCTCTGTGTGGGTAGGAAAGGAAGACTAAAATAAATGGAATAGATGTGGGGAGGACAAAAGGGGGAAGATATGAGGGAGAAAGGAGATAGAGGATTGAGAAGGTAAGGGAGAAAAATAAGTCGACGGTGGAGGAGGGAAGAAGGGTGGATGAGAAGTAAAAAGATGGCAGGGGAGAAAATAAGAAGGAAAGGGAGAGCAAAGCAGGTGAGTACACTGAGGTATGCACACACCTCTGCTGTCTCGCCCGGGTTAAAACCCAGAACCAGGTCTCAACTTTCATTTGTGTTTCACATGCGAAGCATTGATGTTTGTTCTGTCCATCGGGTGGATATTAAAGTTTTTGACCCAGGCTCAGACGTTAAGATTTCATGGTGTGTTTTGCAAAAAGGAGGCGAGTTATCACCGGTATTCTGAACCAATTACTAATTACTGCCAAAATCAGCACCAGTAAAATTTTGGCTGAGCAGACGGTTCGTGAAAGACTTCGACGAAAAACTTTCCCCGGCCGACCCCATAGGAAGGTGGGAATCATTGGGGGTATTAAAGTAGTGGTAGTAGTCATAGTATGTATAATCTGTGTCCATTCTCTACCCTTTCCTTACTCTGAACTCCCCCACCCCTTTTTGAGTAGTTGTAGTAGTAGTAGTAGTAGTAGTAGTAGTAGTAGTAGTAGTAGTAGTAGTTATGTATAATCTGTGCCCATTCTCTCCCCTTTCCTTACTCCGAACTCCCCCACCCCTTTTTGTGTAGTAGTAGTAGTAGTAGTAGTAGTAGTAGTAGTAGTAGTAGTAGTTATGTATAATCTGTGTCCATTCTCTCCCCTTTCCTTACTCCGAACTCCCCCACCCCTTTTTGTGTAGTAGTAGTAGTAGTAGTAGTTATGTATAATCTGTGCCCAATCTCTCCCCTTTCCTTACACCGAACTCCCCCTCCCCTTTTTGCTTAGTAGTCGTAGTAGTAGTAGTAGTAGTAGGAGTAGTAGTAGTAGCAGTAGTAGTAGTAGTTGTAGTAGTAATGTATAATCTGTGCCCATTCTCTACCCTTTCCTTACTCTGAACTCCCCCACCCCTTTTTGTTCTTGTGTTAAAGTTAAAGTAGTAGTAGTAGTAGTCGTAGTAGCCGTGGTTGTATTTTTTCCATATGGGAGACTACAAACGTCCATCAAAACAGTATACTGTACATGTTTTCAAGTGTTTGTGTGTTTGTTTGTGCGTTTGTACATTATTCTTTCACCGCCGAAACGCAACACCCAGAGGCCCCAAATTTTGGGTGTTGGGACTTCAGAATCTGGGCAAAGTTTTTAAACGACCACATGTCAGCCTTGATGTCCAGTTTGAGGCCATCAGATAAATTGTATATTGGGATGTGGGGTCAGGTAGTGCTGCTGCCAGCCTGCAGGCAAAAGGTAACCACCATAAAGCCAATAACTCCATAGCTTTTCAATGTCCACCACGTACCAAAACCACCACCGGGATTGCCCACCCAGCCGGGCAATGCAGGGCATCCCACAACCGCCCATGGGCAGTGCAGGGCATCCCTCCACCCACACCCACCCCCCTACCAGCAGCGCCCGGCATCCTCTCCCCCCACCACCACCCACGGGCAGTGCCAGGTATCCTCCCACCACCCAGCAGTGCAGTGCCAGGTATCCCCCCAACCAACTAGCCGGGCAATGCCAGGTATCCCCCAACCATCCAACAGGGCAGCGCCGGGTATCCCCCCACCAACCAGCTGGACTGCGTCGGGTATCCAACCACCAACCAGCTGGGCAGTGCAGAGTATCCCACACCACCCACCTGCAGCGTCAGGTACCCCCTGCTAGTATGATATATTTCCCCCCAGAAAAACTACCAGGATGGAGTTGTAGGGGGGCAGGGTGGAGTGCAATGTGACACGAGGATGTGTTGTATCGTGCATCTTTATTATTTATTTTTGCACTCTTCCTGAAGATTGTAGTACTATAAACACCATTTTGGTCTTATAGTCAGGTTCACTATGTCAATAAATTATATTTCGTTCAAAATCATGGTAGATTAGCAAACCTATACATTTTTGGAAAGGTTATAGCATAAGGAAACTAAAAATCAATGTTTACATTTGGAGAGATACCTGTATGGCGGCCATTTTGGATTTTCAAAATGGCCACTGTAAAATACATATTTTGTTCTATTTCTGCCTCTAATTACCCTAAAAACTTTTTAAAATATACTAAACCTATATTTTCAGGGACAAGGAATCCAATGAAAGTATCAAATTAGTGCTATGGGGAATGGTAAGACACGAATCAAAGGTTTTGAATTGCAAAATACTGTCTTTATATTCGCGATTAGTTGCATAATCAAATACATGTTATCATTTTGTACAGGCAGTTAATAACATCAAAATGTGTCACAATAATTCATATCACCAAACATACACCGGCAGTCAGCAAAATCATATATACACATGCAGTCAGTATAACTTCACATCTACACAGGCAGTCAATGACAAAATATACACAGGCAGTCAATGGCATCAAACATACACGATTACAGAATATGCCATTTAGAGTTCATCATCACTGTCATGTGTGTCGTATCCGACAATATAGTCCGCATCGTTTTCACAGTCCGTTCCACACAAGCAAAGGTCGGTCAAATTGATTGGCAAATCGAATTGGTCGAATGGTCGATCGAATCGAATCAAATCGATCGAATTGGTCGAATGGTCGATCGAAGCGATTGGTCGAATTGGTCGAATGGAATTGGTCGATTGGTCGAATTGGTCGAATCGAATTGGTCGGAATTGGCAAATGTAAACATTGATTTTCAGATTTTCCATGTAATAACGTTTCCAAAAATGTGTAGGTTTGCTAATCTACCATGATTTTGAACGAAAAAACATAGTGAACCTGGCTATTATAGCAAATGCTCTATCAGATTAAGATTGAAGTGAATGAATACTGCTTGGAAGAACAAAATATTTCTTACCAAGCTCTCCAAGAATCCACGTAATAATTGCCTCACGAGGCATCCATTGGCACTTTAAACAATGAATCAAATCCATGAGAAAGTCTTTCCTCAGACGGTTTCAAATTAAAAACACTCTGCACCACTCACTCGGTAGGTACCACCAATCTGACCACTCACTCGGTACATTGCAAATTAGAAACCACCCTGCACCACCACTCACTCGGTACATCATGAATTAGAAACTATCCTGAACCACCACTCTCTCTGGCCATCCCCTGTTAGAATGGACATCTCTCTAGCCGGTCTCAAAGAGTCACCTCAGCGTCGACGAGTCTGGCATTTCACTCAGGCCGACTGGCAGGGACTTCAAGCAGCCATCAATCATCTGGACTGGTCTCCAATTTCTTTTGTCTCTGACATCAATTCACCGTGGAAACTTTTGCAAAGAAAATTGCTCTCTCATGCACAGATTTATCCCACCTTGTCTTCAGTTGTCTTACCCTTCTTCCTGCCCATGGCACACTGAATCTTGTGGTGACGCAGTTGCCCAGAAACAACTTACCTTCGCCTCATGGAAGGCAAATCCAGCTGAAGGCAATCTCAGCTCCTTCCACAAAGCCCGGAACAAGTGTGTGTCTAGCCTCAGGAAAGCCAGGAAACAATATCTCTCCACTCTCAAGACTGAACTCTCAAACCTGTCTCCCTCCTTCAAATCCTGGTGGTGCCTGGTCAAGTCTGATCCAGGTGTTTGTTTCCCCTCCATCCCCTCCCTTACCTCAAATGGCTCCACTTTGTGTTTGCTTCAAAATATTGTGTCCCAAACCCATTGCTCTCTATACCCACCTGCTTCTGGACTCTGTGTCCTTCCCTCTCGACAAGGTGAAGTTTCTGTCAAACCTTAACTCTGATTCTGCAACCGGACCAGATGGCATCAGCCCACGGGGCCTAAAATCCTGCTCTGCCGCTACACTCTGCCGTGTCTCTGTGTCTCTGTGTCTGTCTCTGTCTCTGTCTATATCTCTGTCTTTGTCTGTGTCATCTGCCATCTGCTTGGAAATTAGCCAACATTACCGCTTTACACAAAAAGGTGCAAAAACAGATTCTTGCAACCATAGACCAATCAGCCTGCTCCCAATAATCAGCAAGGTCATGGAATCCATCATCGCTTCTGACATCAAATCCTTCCTCTTCTCCAATGGCTTGATCTCGGTCTGTCTTCTGCTGTCTCAACAATAGATGGATCCTGCTCACCAAACTCTCCTCTTATGGTATCCATGGAATCTCGAACATGGCTCATGGGCCTCTTCTCCTGTCAAAGCCAATGTATGGCTTCAAATGGAATTCTCTCATCTCCTCCTCCTGTCAAGACTGTAGTTCCTCAGGGCAGTGTTCTGGGCCCTGTGCTTTTTCTGGTCTATCAATGATCTCTTGGACTCTAGAAAATCCTCTCGATCTCTTCGCTGATGACTCCACTCTCTGGCGCTACATATCTCAACCCTCAGATCGGCAGGCTGCAGCCTCTTCACTCTCTGCAGACCTGGACAAAATCACAGACTCGTCAAACAAGTGGAACATGTCTTTCAATCCTGACAAATCTCACACTCTTACAATGTCTCTCCGAAAAGACCGACTGGAAAACCCTCCTATCTACTTTCTCAACAATCCTCTCCAAGAAGTTCTGTCACTCAAGCTTTTGGGTCTCACCATCTGCCATGATCTTTCCTGGGAAAAAACATACTTCCAAGCTGACCTCCAAAGCTAGTCGCAGACTGGGCATCCTCCGTCGTGCAAAGTCCTTCCTTGGCACAAGTGAGCTCCTCACCACCTATAAAGCTTTCATCTGCAGCTCGATGGAGTACTGCTATCCCTTCTGGGCTGGTGCCCCTGCCTGACACCTAGTTCGGCTTCACACTGCAGAAACCAAAGCTTTTACAATCATTAGTATCTCCCACGATGAAGCCGATTCTGAGGGCCTTTCATTCTATCACCGCAGGCAAGTTGGTGGTCTTTCTGTCTTCTACCAAATCCTCTCTGGCTTTGCACCCCCTGCTCTGTCTGTGTTCTCTCCCACAAGTATTTCTGCAGGACGCACAAGGTCTGTCAGGATGACAGATCCCTTTCTGGTGAAGCTTCCATAGTCAAGACTCTCACCTTCACTCTTTCATGCCTCTTTTGTCCCACCTCTGGAACAAACTCCCACACTCTCTTCAATCCCACTCCTCCGTCTAGGTCTTCAAAACAGCTGTTCACCACCACCTCTTATCTTCCCCCATCCAAAAACGTGATCTTTTTATACTCCCGTTAATATACCCCCAAACCCTCCTCCTTCAACTTCCCCGTTTTATTTCCTAAAAGTCCCTGTAGTTTCCATCTTGTTTATCCCGTGTACCCCTCCCCAGTCCTCCCTCTTCCACAGACCTCCTGATGTCCCTGTTCCTAACTGTTGTTGTGCTTCCCTCTCTCTCTCCCCCTCTTGTCTCCCACTCCCGTTATTATATGTTCTGTGTGTTCGCTCTTGTACGAGCCTCGACTTGGTATCTAAGGGAAAAAGAAAAAAAAACTCGGTACATCGCGAATTACAAACCAACCTGCACCACCACTCTCTCAGTACATCGCAAATTAATCAATCCTTTAACATAGCTTCATCACCAAGCTTTCCCTTCTTTGTCCATTATTTACTCTGGCTCAACCCAACGGGACTCCATGACTGTGGAGTTCTTGCACCAATATTTCAGATTGGATCAACTCAAACAGGACACAGCTCTCACCCTATGACGTCAGGTGGTCAGGTGCCATCACTGCCCCCATATATGAACACTCCGGCTGTGTAAGCACGTTTAAGTACAACACAAAGCGGTATCCCTGGCTACGTGGACCGAGGAGCTCGCAGGCACAGAGGTTCATGCCATCTGAGACGTTCAATAACAATGAAGATCACAAGAGGCATTGGTACCATCTGTATCAGATCAGAGACCAAAGACCAGAACAGATGGAAGCGGCATTCGTTAACAAGCACGCTCTGCAGCTCAACATTCCGAATGCAATAGTCTTGCATTATATAAACTGCCTCATTCAGCATAATATTGTTACTCCACCCCCAGTAGGTCAGGCCAGGCAGTGCACGCATACATCAAGATCATTTGTGAGCCAGCTGGGATTTTCATGGACAATTCCACGAAAGGCCAAGTAGGCTCTCCCATTTATATTCCAATTCTGTATCCAAAGAAAATGGATGACGACATGGTAATTCTATTGAGACTGGCTGAGTCAAGTCAACAGATGCTAAGAATGCAAATCTTTGAAACGCTGCTGCATTCACTCTGATCTGTTTCCACCTGTTGAACAGAAATCATGCCCAGGGCTTCACGACACCATGCAAGATCACGGCTGAAATAAATCAGTAGACGGTCTACTACGACAACGGATCTAAAGGCCTCTACTTATCCCCACCTTCTTGTGGGGTCGGCCAGGGAAAGTGTTTGACCTAAGACTTTCATGAACCGGCAGGACAGGCCTGTCGTTCGACTGGAAGTGATTTGGGTAGGGATTTGTGGTTTGTTCAGGGTGCTGGTGGTATGATGATATCTCAAAAAGTTATGGAATCATTCCGACGAAACTTGGTGGACAGGGTCGGTGTGCGACAAGGACGAATTGATTCGATTTTGGTGAACAACTGAATCCAGTTCCGAGACTGTTTAATTTTTAAGTGATTTTTCACCATTGAGAGATGGGGCCATAAACGATATATAACATGATATTTCAAAATATTGTGGACGAGTTATGACAAAACTAGGTGGACGAGTTGGTTACAAGAACAAGCGGATTAGATTTTGGTTCAGCTCCAGATCCAGATCCAGCATATCTATCTGTGGATACAAAACGTCAACTGTTCAGCCTGGCGGCAAAGGTATGTGCTCGAGTGCCTTTCTAGTTACCTTGCGCTTGCAAAGCGAAAAGTGGGGCTAAGCGACCGGGTGCGTGTGTACATGTGGCGTACGTACGTGTCTGCATTTTAAAAAATGATTTTCACAGCAAGCGTTGGTTTGATAGACATGAAATTTTGCACCATATGATCACCTCCTCCTGTATAATTTTTAGTGATAATTATGACGTCATAGGTGTCCTGGTATGTACCCCATCTTGGAAAAGCGTTGTACCTCTATCTACAAAACCGCTCAATGGAAAAAAAATTGAAACGTGGTTCATTGTCTAGTACTCCCCATGGGAAATAAGACGTTAATGATGAAGTCATCGGTGCCTTCATTATGACATTATAATTCGAGAAGTACAATGCTTGATCCGATCAGTATAATTTTTTCTCCGCAACTGTTGGTCCGATCGACACGAAATTTTCACCATAAAAGTGCCTCCTCCTGTAGAATTTTGAATGATAATTATGACCTCATATGTGACGTGGTACGGCCACCATCTTGGAAAAAACGGAAAACATTGCACATCTATATCTCCGACACCGCTCCAAAGGAAGAAAAAAAAATTGTAAACAACTATACATGGGGAATAAGTTTTGTTAACGATGACATCATTGGTGCCTTAATTACGACGTCACAATTGGACAAGTACAACGCTAAGTCTGATCAGTTTGGAATTTCTTTAGTATGATCTACGCAACAATTATATTAGAGAATGTAAATGTATGATGGCATTGGTCACGTGGTCTGGCAGGCATATTATAATCAAAGCGAAAAAAACCTTTTAAAAAAAACAGAAGAGTTGGCTAGCACCAAATTAACTATGTGGGGTAAGTATTCTATGAATACCATCTAGTTTTTTTAGTTTTTAGTTGACTGACCTATTTCAAGCAACTTTGAGATTTTGGGATAGTTGTAGGGATGGAAGGGGGGATGGTGTGACTGGCATTTTCCAAATCAGAAAAGAAACACTCACCCCTCTCAGAAACAAAACATCTTTAAGAGATTTTAAAGTGTTGCATTTTTGGCAGCTCAAACACAAGTCTAGTTGGATTCCATTCCTCAGCACCCCCAGGCAACTCCTGTGGAAATGTTCATTTTGCTGACACTGCAGACTCGGAACAGGCGATGACGCACGAGCCACGAGAGGAAGCCAGAGGAAGCGTTCATGGCCACAAGGTGCAGATTTCCCCGCTCTGACCTCACACGTGTATTATGACATCACAGTCAAGCCTAACGTGAGAAATGCCGGTGTACGCCGTAAAAGGTTGCCATTTATTTCCGAACTCACATCGAAGTGTTGTTTAAAAGCGCATAAGCACACAGGTATGGAGAATAAATGATTACAAACAGATGCTTTGAGCGATAAAATGTCAGAGGCAAAACTTGATGATGCATTGGTAACTTGTCCAGAAGGCTGCTCTGCAATCGCTATCATGGGCACATGTGATGAATGAAACAACAAATGAATGTGGTAAATGAAACAAGCACAGCACAACCAAAGAGGAAAAGCAATGAATTTGCAATGTACGAATGCTGAAGGAAGGAATAAGCGATCGTAGGAGCACACAAGGGGGAAAGTCTGTAAAAGCCACTAATGAGAAAGACAGTGGAACTGGTTCAACTCCCACCATCAAGTCTCTATGCCAGATCTGCAGAATGAAAATGGCACAAGAGGCCTTGCATCAGCTCTAGGGATAAAACTGTCACAAACCTACGAGACGCAGCAATGTTTTGTATCTATTTTTCAAAATACTCATACAAACGTATATACAGTAGTTAGTAAGGAAAGGTATTTTATTATAACATATGTACTACTTGGAGGTACTTGTTTAATGGCCCCGATTATTCACATCTTCTTGTGGGGTCGGCTGGGGAACATTTCATGAACCCACTGGCCAGGCCGACATTCCACTGACGGTTATTTGAGACTAGCTGAGTTAACAGATGCTAAGAATGCAAATTTTTGAAACACTGTCCCGTATTTGTGATATGGGACTTTTGAAATGATGTAATCTGTCCCAAAAGGCCTGGTGTTGGCTTAACGGTTAAGGTGGCTGGCTTAAGATCGCAAGGTCTTGAGTTAAGTCCCCGTCATGCCATTGAATTAACACCAGGTGGGGTAGACCAACTCTGTCATCCTTCCGAAGTCGGTAAAATAAGTACCAGCTTACTGGGATGAATGAGCCATTCGGGTATCCTGCGTCAGAGTGGCGACCCGTCCAGGATTGTGCCCAATAGCCAGGAAACTGCTTCGGCAACCCTCTGCATCGTCATGGTGCAAAAAGGAGTGGTCATCATAATCATCATCAATCTGTCTCAGAACGCCTCAGCAGCAATGTTAATCGGGGCATTTAACGAATATCATGCTAGTGTGATAAGGATTGTTACCTAAAATGGCTCACAAAGCTTGAAAAGGAAGACGAAAAATACTTGGAAAAGAATCTGAGTGAAAACTGTGTGCCTCTGCACAAAGAAAGAGTTTGAGAATTTTCTCAGCTTGCTCAAAAAGCTGTGATGTTGCAGCTGCTCGTACTGCAAAAACTCCTGACGACGTGGGCTGGCGGGCACAGCCAGAACTGTAGACGGGCAAGCTCTACCCAAACCCCCGATGGATTGTTACCAGTCAATGGACTTTGAACCTTGTGAGAATTCCTCTTGTAAACATGGCAAGCTTGGTTATTTATTTGATTGACATCTGCAATTGGGAAGACGATGCTGTGTCTCATTACCAACAAAGTAAAGGTTACCAACTATTCGACAAAGCTTGCGTTCACGCCGTGAAAATACACAACGCTTGTGCCAGCTATTATTTACATGAGAGCAAGATGAACCAGGTGGATTTCCTTGAGGGACACACCGTATCTGGCTTAGATGCTTCTTTACAGCAATGGGAAAGTCATATCTGGGGATTGTGAATGCACAGGGAGGCAAGTTTAAAAAGAAACTTTTGATATGACATTTACTTTTACATATCAACACACACACACACACACACACACACACACACACACACACACACACACACACACACACACACACACACAATTGCTGTGTGTGCGTGAGTATGTGTGTATTTATACAGGGGTGTCGAGAGGGGGGGCCGGGGTTGCTGCCTCGGGGCGTGGGGTCGGTTGAGGGGCCCGAGCTTCTCCTGTAATATTTTAAAAACAGTACAGTGAAAACCCTCATCGGCTCATCCTCATTTCCTCATCGTTACATTTAAACCCAGAAGCTGATTTTACTTTTCTTGCCGGCTTTCTTGCTGGAAACAAAACAACAGTTACTGCTGTTATTGGTACAGTTTCAAACTTTACAGAAAATGGTTATTAACCAGAAATGTGAGTTACAAAGAAATGGGGTTGTATCCTCTGTCCAAAAAAAAATTAGCCATCTTCTCATGTATTTTTTTCCCAATCTTATGGAGAAACAGTGTTCAACAGTCGAGGGTGCGAATTGACTCCATTGGTCCAAACGTCCCGCTATCTCCATTATTACTCCCGCCAGGGAGTAATGCATTCGATTGTGTCCGTCCGTGTGTGTGTGTGTGCGTGCGTATGTGTTCGTGTGTTTGTGAACAAGATATCTGGAAAAGTTCTGAACGGATTTGGATGAAAGTTGGTGGGATGATTGCCCTTGGGATAAGGAAGAATTCATTAGTTTTTGGTGAAGCTCAGGATATTATTCCGGATCCAGGAATTTTTTGAAGGATGTTTTACCATTGGAAGATAGGGCTCAGCAGCGGCCACCCACGGCGGGAGTATGCGCTCTACTGAGTGGCGTTCTAGTTTTCGATCATGCGGCTAAATAAAAGTGACCATTTGTTTGAAAAGAAAAGCTTTTTGTTTTTCATGAAAGAAAGTTCCTTAAAAAGTTATAAAATAAAGGGTGGGGTGGGGGCCCCAAGGTTGTTTGCCTCAGGGCCCATGCTGGCTATCTCGACATGTGTGTGTGTGTGTGTGTGTGTGTGTGTGTGTGTGTGTGTGTGTGTGTGTGTGTGTGTGTGTGTGTGTGTGTGTGTGTGTGTGTGTGTGTGTGAGTGTTTTCAGATCTGAAACATCAAGAAACTGGCCTCAAACAAGGAAATACAGCCATTTGGCCCATCATTGCCAAGGTGAACTGTCACGTTAATTTTTACTACAACTTTAAACATCAATCTTCTTGATGGTTTGATAAAGTGTAATAACTCGATCTTCATTGGCAGACCCAGCTTGGGTAGAGTACCCAGCGCTGCAAGGGGAGGGGAGGGGGGAGGGGGGATACATAGGGGGCTCTGGCACATGTTGTGCATTGAAAACGTTGAAATCCTTTAAATATTTTCAAGTGTCTGTGTGTTTGTTTGTGCGTTTGTATGCTACTCTCTCATGACTGACCTGTAGCACCAAGAGGCCACAACTTTTGGGTGTAGGTACTTCAGAATCTGTGGAAGGTTTTTTAACTACCACACATTGGCCTTGGACGCCGTTTTGATGGTAGCTTCTTTGATGGAACGCTCACCCATCCAGGCAGCAATGGTACCTTCTTGCCCTCAGGTTTTTTAAATATGTCTACGAGTCCGATTTGCATCCAGGAAGACAACAATTATGGTTAACAATCTTGAAAGTACCACTCTTTCATTTAAATGCTAAAAATTACGTTTAAAAGACTATTTGACTTACAGACGTCGTCCTCGCAAGGGCCGGTTAAAAGTGCCCTAGTTCGTAGAAGCGAGTCACTGAGAACGCATACACAGCACTCTGAGAATGCTATTTCCTTCCAAACATGAAATCCTTCCAAAAATGTCAGACATGAGAGCAGGGCCGTCTCTCTGGACATATCTCATGCTTTTGATGCAGTCTGGCATTCTGCCTTACTTTCCAAACACAGCGCATGTGCAAAGGGCATCGTTCATACGTCATTTTGACGGTCCTGTATTTATTCAGGGTTTCAGCAATAACTCGACTTCTCTCAATTAAAGACGTCGTGGGATATTTCTTTTCGATACAATGAAACATGGAACGGAGCAGGACGTAACTGCACAAAAGGAACAGTAGAAAGAGAGGGGGCACACCAACAGTAGGGTTGAGGGACATAATAGAGGAAGGAGGGAGATCTGGAGAAATTGATGGTGAACAGCTGTCTTTAAGTCTTGGAGGGAAGAATGAAATTGAAGAGACAGAGGAAGTTGGTTCTACAGGCAGGAAAAAAAGAGGAATGAATGAGTATAGGTGAGCAATTATTCTGGTGAGCTTTAATGTCCATCCACTGCTGGCAGACAGGACACAGTCAATGTGCAGCTGACGGATGGTGCACACATTGATGTATCTATCGCCCTGCATGCAAAATATCAGGATGACAGTTTATAACTGGGTCGGGATTTGAACCTAGGCTAGACAGCTCAGAGATGAGTACGCAAAGCTCCAGACTATCCTGGCACACACAGTTATCTTGGACTATTGCGAGTCATTCAATAACGTTTTGGATGCCCCTCCTGCTTACCTCGCATTTTCAAAAGCATCGCAATAGTTCAAAGGAATACCGCAATACAAATATTTTATGAAGCATCACAGAATACAAATGACCCAGTTGTACGCGTGCAATCATCATGAATGGAAACCTAATTTAGAATACGTTACTTGCGGGCCTCGCCAAGACAGCAATGCAATGGAGCTCCGATTCAATTGGCAACGCGACTTGAAAGGCAATTGTCCAATTTGCTTAAGAAACCAATTTATTACAAATGGTGATCATCCATGAATGGGATTTAATATTCACAAGCACAGAGTGTCTGCGATGACATGAAAAGACGCCACCGCGCCAGTGCGGGTAAAGCAGATTACTCACAGCCAGATTTCAGAGCAGCCTGCCTGTCTTGCAGTCCCTTGGATGGAACATGTTTGACAAATTACAGGGTGGGCCACAGGCTGAGGGCCCAGAATCCACGAATAAAATTGCTCGCTTGACAGCAAAACTATCCGAATCAGGAGTGGGGATTTTACCCAAACCGAGCCACGCTTATCCACAAACATTCCAACTTCAGTCGCGTCATGCTGCCCTTTTATGTTCATGTTGATGGGCAATGACAAAAATATTTCATTGTATCAACTATTTGTTGATATGAATCTGATGAGTAAGTTCATAAAGCACATTTCCTCAATGAATTATCCCAAAAGCAGTGTCCTTGTGGTTAGAGTGTCCGCTCTGAATCTGGGAGGCTGGTAGTTAAACACCAATCCTGGCAGAGTCGTACCAAAAAATGGTACGTGCTGCTTCCTTGCTTAATCCTCAGCATTTAGAGGGTGGAGCACAGAGAGACTCATGGGTTGGCATCCGTGGTAGGGGCTAGAAATGGAGTGGGAGGGGGGATTTATTCTCGATTGCCTGGCTAACTGACGTCACAAGACAGTGTCAATGGCACCCAGAGTGCTCCGGGAAGTTAGATGAGATCAGGGCCATCTCTCTGGATATATCTCATGCTTTTGATACAGTATGGGATCACCAAGGCCTTTAAGATTATTGGAATCTCCCGTGATGAAGCCGAGTCTTATGGTCTATCACTTCACAATTTCAGAGAGGTTGGTGGTCACTCCCTCCTTCATGGTCTCCTACGCTCTGCTCTTTCCGTGCTTTGTATCCCCCCCCCCCCCCGAACCCCCCTCTCTTCCCAGGGCCCTGCAGGGCACACATGATCCACAATCAACGCCCTTCTGGTGAAACTACCTAAATGTAGGATCACTGCTCATCTTCACTTATTTGGTCATCTTTTTTCCTGACTGTGGAACCGACTTCCACATTCTCTTCAATCTCATTTTTCCTTCTAGATCTTCAGGACAGCTGTTCACCACCATCTCAGATCATCCCCAATCCAAAGCCAGGATCTTTTCTATACTCGTTACCCCCCCCCCCCCCCCCCCCACCCCTCCTCAGGCCCAGTCCACCACACCACACTCCAACCCAAAACTCCACGCCACTCGAAGCCCCCCTCCTTCCAAGTTTCCAGCTTTTCCCTCCTGGGATTTGCCTTCTGTATCCATCTCATCCATCCCATGCGTCCTTTCCTGCCCCCTTTCCTCCCCACACCCATTGTTTGTTAAGGTCTCCTGCTTAACCTCCACTGTTGGTCACTCCCCCATTCTCTACTGTTTGTTTTGTCCTGTTACGTCCTGATTTGTTCAGTGCACTCACTAACTCTTCCATGAGCCTCAACTCTGTATCCAAAAAAGTGCTTTGAAAAAAAGCTTACAAACAAACAAAGGTTTGTTATAGGACATCATACTCTAGGACTCACCAGAAATAGGATATTTAAGAATAACTCACTTGCAATGGGAAACAGATAAAGGAGAGGGTGCAGATGGTCGATGCGAAGGATGCAGAATTAGAGGCCATAATAGATAGCAAACAGCTGGGAAATGAATGGCGAGCACTGGCCTTCCTTTTGGGGAGAACGTCGAGAGGACACACCGGGCCAGATGGCTTGGCGGTGTGCAAAGAAGGGGTTCTCAGGTCGCGGCCTAGCGGCCAATGGTACGACGACGTTAAAAAGGTTTGTGCAATATCTCACGCATTGCCATGAATGGCTTTGGATAAATAGGAAGCCCAGGTTGCAACAGATGGGAGATGAATGTGTAGGGTTTGAAAAGGTGTCGTTAAAAGTGACATTTGCTTTTCCTCTGTTGAGTTAAGATCTGCAGATTACCCGAAGCGTTTTGATAAAATCTTTTAGAATTACAACGTTTGAGCATTATAAAAGCGCAAGGGTATTAAGGCCGAAGTGTCTGTGTTTGTGTGATTATCTCTTTTGGAAAGGGGCCCATCTACATTGTTTGTATGCAGGGAGATGACATGTTTGACCCCATTCTCAAATGCTGACAGGATGGCCTAGACTCTACACACTCAGCTCTAAGCTGCCTAGCCTGGGTTTGAATCCTGACCCAGCTATAAATTGTCATACAGGTGTTTCGCAGCCAGGGTGAGGCAACAATGACGCAACTTCCTGGAGCACTGTGGGTGCCGTTGAAGCCATATTGAGACGTCGCTTTTCTCTCCAGAGTCAGCGGGGCAATTAAGCGAAGCAAAGATTCAGCCTTTGGTTTGACTCGGCCAGGCCGACCTCCCAGACTCAGGTCGTATACCCAAACCATAACGCCAGTGAGTCTGGTAAACCTATCACCAACTGCTATTGTCATCAACTGATCTATCACCAACTGCTGTTGCCCCTGAGATGAGGCAGACTCAGGAAATTGTGGTATAGCATTTCACATCCTATTCGGATGCGGTCCTGTAATGGCAGTTTGTGCTCGCCGAAACCCTCCATTTTATCGTGACTATGAATACTCCGTTGCAAACAATGCCATTTGCCATTGTCCCACTGCTGGTGCCGTGAGGCAAAGCTGCAGCAGTTTCCCTTTCTCATCATCAGGTGCGCTAAAAAGGTCCTTGGGTCACAAACTCATTATCTCCGAGAGAAACTTTGCGTTGGCGTGTTCGTTTTCCCATCTGAACCTCTGGCTCATGATGCAGTGAATATGGGTTTGGGTCCTGCAAACCATACAAGTCTGTCCATTTGTCTGCCAATGTCATCATTTACATGAAGGTACACCAACGTCTATGGATGTCCATGTCCTGCATGTGATACATGTACAAGCTTGTCCATGAACTTTCGATCACTATGGCAAATACATTGAAAAGCCAGTCAGCACATGTGGGAGGGTTATCACTCTCCTTTGTGGTCTTCATCTCCCATCTTGTCCAACTACGGTTACGCGAGTTGTAACAGATTTTAGAAACTTTTGTACACAGTATTGCAATGTTCCCTGGGAGATTTTCCTTTCCCACCACAATCTTATTCTCCAATTCACTTGCTCTTCGACAGGTAAAAAAAAGTGTAATTTTACTGTGTTCTACAGAAAATTAATCCATTCAACTTTTTACATTTATATTTTGATTTAAAAAAAAAAGAGTCTAATCACACACGACCTATCCATTTAATTTGGCTACAGGATCAGTTTGCAGAAAGGATGGGTGTAGAACAACTCTACACTATTGCCATACCATTAGCGAAGTACTGTACGTTGTAAGCAAACAAAGTGAAGAATCCAAATCCTGGTTAATTGTGGAAACGGCATGTCTGTGACATTAATTGTGCATAGAGTGAATTGAAGATGACGAAGTGGTAAAGGGAATAATGAAGCACAGCATGCATTACAAGTTGCAAAATTGTTCCTACCCAAACCACTTCATTATACAACCCCCTTAACCACAAACTCCACCATTATTCAACCCCCGAACCACAAACCCCTCCATTGTACACATCCCTTAACCACCAACTCTCCCAACCCCCCAACCACTCCACTACACAGTGTGCAGCATTTATATGCGACACACTTGTAATGTATACATTTTAAAGGAATATCTGTATTATTAAATATTTTGCGCATTCCAGGTGAAGCCGTGAAGCTTTGAATGATGAAGCATGACAACGTGACAAGGCGGAATAAAACTGTAGAACTCTATATTATATTAAGCTCCGTTATTGCAACTCCGCACACATTCAGGAGGGAATTTCCACGCAGAAATGCCCCATGTGGTAACACCATTCTCTCCTTCGTCAGAACATTTCATGAAGATGGTTTCGTGTTCATCCATCTAAGCATGTGCGACATCGAATGGTGAGGACACAAGAGACAATCGCTGCCGTAGCTGCAGCAATTGCCCAAAGTCCGAAGAAGTCGATCCGACATCTTTCAGCAGAAAGTGTTTGCCCAATAAGTCTCGGACGTATACTCCACGGACATCTTCATCTATGGCCACACAAAATCCAGATTGTTCAGAAACTTGACAATGCTGATTTTGGAAAACTTGTCATTGGTTACTTAACAGAAGTGAAGAGGATGGCAATTTAATAAACCGTTTGCTAATGACAGATGAAGCCCATTTTGATCTTACTGGTGGTGTAAACAAACAGAACTGCAGGTTCTGGGCCGAGGAAAATCCAAAAAAGTTGCATCAAAGAGGGCTGCACCCTGTGAAAGTCATGGTGTGGTGTACTATGGCTGCCCGATGCACTATTGGGACATATTGCTTCGAAGAATAAACTCGGACCACTACCTGGATATGTTGCAAAACGTTCTCATTCCTGAATTGCGACGTAGAAAATAGTGTTCGCAGACACGTGGTTTTAACAAGATGGAGCAACATGCCATTATGCAAAGAATTGCTATGCAATTTCTAAGGTCCCAGTTTGGGGAAAAGATAATTTCTCGGCTTGGTAATGTTTCATGTCCACCTTGATTCCCAGATTTGACCCCAGCGGATTTCTTCCTCTGGGGATTTTTGAACAGTCAGGTTTAAAAGACACGTCCCACACGTGTAGATGAACTCAAGATGAGGATCATTGTAGCCATCACTGCTATTGATAATGACACAATGAAAGCAGCAATGAATTGCAGATAATGGTTCAATGCAGGGAGAGCATCAATTGTAATGGACAAAATTTAAAAGATGTGATTTTTAAGAAGTAGAGCTTAGTTGTGTTTAATGCTATGATGTCACACAATCTCCCATACCTGAGCTTCACTTTAGTATACAACAAACATGATTTACTTTGTTCAGTCTTGTTTTATTACAGAAATAGAAGCGTCAGATATTAATGCAGCACCCTGTACAACCCCTCCATTACACAACATCCTTAACCCCCAAATCGGTCATCATACAACTCCCTTAACCGATAAACCACTCCATTATTTTTACTAGCAACGGTACCCGCCCCACGGGCGGGGCCTCAATTGGGAAGCCCAAATGAAAAGGCAAAATATCAGAAATTGAAGGCTTTTTAAAATTTTAAACGATTCATATAAACATCCGTTGAATCATATCACACGCAAGTCATCAAAATCTAAACAGTACATGGCGCCCATTTTGAAAAAAGATTGAATTCTGCAAAATGGAAGCGGCCGCTACACGTCTTTCTCAGTCGCACGTTTATGTGTGAAGAGTGCGCGCCGAATCTGTAACACGGAAGCGGCCACTACACGTCTTTCTCAGTCGCACGGTTATGTGTGAAGAGTGCGCGCCGAATCTGTAACATGGAAGCGGCCGCTACGTCTTTCTCAGTCGCACGTTTATGTGTGAAGAGTGCGCGCCGAATCTGTAACACGGAAGCGGCCGCTACACCTGTTTCTCAGTCGCTTTGCACACGCTGCCGTGTTACTTCGGAGCCGCACGTTTATATAGGAAGAGTTCGTCAGGAGTCGATCTACTCTCTCCTGGTACGTAGAATAAACAGTATTTGTAGAATTTCAACAAAAGCCACATCACTGTTCATATCGGTAAATATTATTTCATCGTGTTTGGAAAAACTGGAAAATTGGAAAACTTGGAAAAACAATATAGGCGCCCGCGGAACTACGTAACTTCCGGTTAGTGCACCCTTCGTGACAACAGTCACGTGATTGGATACGTTGAAAACAAACCACAAAAGGGCACGTGTTACAGCCGGAAATTATGGAAACGGTGTAGGTTATTTGATCACAACTCGCTTAATTCTTGTCCGATCTTTAAAATTTTAACTTTCCGATGAGCTAGAAGTAATTCTCTTTCTAACAATATATAGTTTTATGAAAAATAATACGAAATGTTTGTATAGCCGCCCGCGGAACTATGGAACTTCCGGTTACTGCACCCTTCGTGACAACAGTCACGTGATTGGATACGTTGAAAACAAACCACAAAAGGGCACGTGTTACAGCTTACTTCCGGTAGTCTCGCCCTCACCTATAGCCTATTTTACTCCAGGAGGTCCCAGGAATACCCACCCAAAATATCGTTGCGATTGGTTGAGCCGTATTTGCGGTACCTTCAAACGGACGGACGGACATTTGGTGAATTATAGTAAGATTCATGCATATGCAGCACAAGGCTGTGGGGTCGCATCAATGGCTGAGGACTTTGTTGTGCCGCTGATGCAATGCCCTCTGCAGGTTAGGGCATGATGTTGTTTATGATGCCAGCGATAGCTCGCCAACTCTGAAGGACGCCGTGGAATCTTTGACTTCCACCAACTAATGTCTGCAGACGGGACACCCGCTAAACGTCCATCTGATTGATGGCGCACACACATTGATGAATCACCCTGCCTGTGAAACACCAAAATGACAGTTTATAGCTGGGTCGGAATTGAAACCCAGGCTAGACAGCCTAGAGGTGAGAGTGATTACCTCTCGGCCATCCTGTAAGCCCTACTCCATTAAACAACCCCTGTAGACACAATCCCCTCTTTTGTACAATTCTCTTAACCATAAACCCCTCCATTATACATCTCCTTTCACTACAAACCCCTCCATTATACAAGTCCCTTTACTCCGAAACCCCCCCATCTACAACTCGCCGAATCGCCCATTATACAACCCCCTGAACCAACAACCATTCCATTACTCAACCCCCCTAACCAACAACCATTGCATTACTCAACCCCCTTAACCAACAACCATTCCATTACTCAACCCCCTTAACCAACAACCATTCCATTACTCAACCCCCTTAACCAACAACCATTCCATTACTCAACCCCCTTAACCAACAACCATTCCATTATTCAACCCCCTTAACCAACAACCATTCCATTACTCAACCCCCTTAACCAACAACCATTCCATTACTCAACCCCCTTAACCAACAACCATTCCATTACTCAACCCCCTTAACCAACAACCATTCCATTACTCAACCCCCTTAACCAACAACCATTCCATTACTCAACCCCCTTAACCAACAACCATTCCATTACTCAACCCCCTTAACCAACAACCATTACATTACTCAACCCCCATAACCAACAACCATTGCATTACTCAACCCCCTTAACCAACAACCATTCCATTACTCAACCCCCTTAACCAACAACCATTCCATTACTCAACCCCCATAACCAACAACCATTCCATTACTCAACCCCCTTAACCAACAACCATTCCATTACTCAACCCCCATAACCAACAACCATTCCATTACTCAACCCCCATAACCAACAACCATTACATTACTCAACCCCCATAACCAACAACCATTCCATTACTCAACCCCCTTAACCAACAACCATTCCATTACTCAACCCCCTTAACCAACAACCATTCCATTACTCAACCCCCTTAACCAACAACCATTCCATTACTCAACCCCCTTAACCAACAACCATTACATTACTCAACCCCCATAACCAACAACCATTGCATTACTCAACCCCCTTAACCAACAACCAATCCATTATTCAACCCCCTTAACCACAATCCCCTCCATTATACAATCTCCCTCATTATACAACCCTCTTAACCCTCAACCCCACCATGATACCATCTACTTAACCTGCACCTCCATTCCACGATATAATAAAATTCCCTTCACAACCATCCCTTTCCTTCCCTTCTTCAGTATACCACTTCCCTCACCACCATCACCACCACCACCACCACCACACTCCTGCCTTTATCCCTCCATTACACAGTCCTCCTGGTCATCTCCTTCGAAATACAGACAAGTAAACCACAACCACCCCTCCTTCCATTATCACTCCATTACACAGGTACATGCCAGACCAGACCAAAGAGGAGATGCATTTCTAATGTTTTGCTAGGCAACCGCAGCAGTGTTATCATTAACTCCACAGGAGTATACAAT
>NW_027618124.1:5000-7500 GCF_964187855.1 Myxine glutinosa | reverse complement strand
GCTGCCCGATCCACACCCGGGATCCTCAGGCACCCACTCACAACTACCGGCTCCCAGAGCCCACCTGCGGCCTCACCTGGCCGACATCCTCACAGTGGTGGAGTGCCCAACCAACTACACACACTAACAGGCTACACGCCCAGCCATTTCCACAACACTAATGCACCCATCCACAACACCATTCTGCAACCGCACCACAAGTGCCAATATCCAACCACAATTTACCTGTACCCTCTACCTAACACTTACACTACCCGCCCCGGGTATCCGCGATGGGGGTCCACTCTTCCCCCATTCACACCTTCGCACCATGCACACCACTCCGTACCACTTACTCCAACTCTCTCCACACACCTGTACTTGCACACCTGTGCTCTCACACCTGGTGCCACCTGCACCCTTCTCTCCCCAAGCGCATTCGCGCTGATCTACAACACTCACTACTCACACACTGCTCCACACACCCGTCCAGTTGCACACCTGTGCAATCACACCTGTTCAATGCTCACACACACGGCCTCATTTCAGCTAACTACTCCCTTCTGAAACTTGCGCGTCCCAGTCGTCCCTTTAAACTATTGCGCTCCCTCGTCATTATAATCCACACTAATCTACCTGCGTCCCCACTACAGGTATCAGTCACTAACTAACCTTAACGTTACCTAAGGTCATCTTCTCTAGATCCCTACACACAATATCCTAACCCACCCGGGCTAGTTTTCACTGCCATACACCCCATAAGCTATTGCTCCTTTGCCCCCCACATGGGAAAGGTGGCAGGGATGCCATCCCACCACATCGGGGGTCTCTCACTACCAATTTTGCACATCAAATTTCAATAAATCAAAAATTTGCCAATCACTGCCCATCATCTGCCAATCACTACTGCCAATCCCTTGCCAATCATCAAATTTTGTTTTTCTCCAATTTTGGGTCCAAAACACTAACCTCATCACCCAGTCTACTCACTACTGCCTCTCGGTGCGCCAATTCCTGTCCAAAGCCCGGCTTCGTAAAGCCAAGCAATGGATGCTGGTTGTTTTGTGCCAGCGGCTGGATGCGTCCGGCACTCGGTGCAGGGACGGGGGCTTACCCGGGCCGAGATCCCACGCATCACCTCGGCGTGGAGCCATCCAATGTCCCGATCTCGACCTGCCGGCACGTCTCAATAGAAAGTGGTCGCCATGACGACCCTTCCTATCGAGCTGCCCGCTCCGCCTAGTGGAGCCCGGACGCGGCCGTTCAAAGCGAGGCCCGGCACGCACCGAGGGCCCGCTTCGGCTAAAAGTCGCTCTAACCTCTAACCCGTGTAACGTCGATGCTTCACCTGCATGCTTACACCCCGCAGCCCGTTCCTTGCTCACACATCCAGCCGTTTCCATGCTCCTCGTACCGTTCCTTACACACCCAGGCGCACCCATTCCACTCACAGCCTTGGTCACACACCTGACCACCGAACACTTTGGCACACATTCGTTGGTCGCACACCTCACCAATACACCTCTTCGCGCCCCCTCCTCGGTCACCTCCTCTGTGACAATCACAGGTGTGCCCTCATTCGCACACCCAACCACGTGCCTCACCACCAACTCCAGCGTGCATTCCCACTCACGCTCCACCATTCCAGGTGTGCATCCTTCCATCCCAGGTGTACATCCTCGCTCACCTGTCACAACTAACTCACGCTCCATGTCACTCTCACTACTTTCACCTCCATTCCTGACAGCGCACTCACCCTTACTCTTGACAGCACACTCTTTCCCCATGCACCTGTCCGTCACACACCTTTCTCGCGCACACTCTCCCGTTACACCCTCTGTAACACTCACCACAGGTGGACACTCTTCCTTACTTCTGACAGCGCACTCTTTCCTCATGCACCTGTCCGTCACACACCTTTCTCGCGCACACTCTCCCGTTACACCCTCTGTAACACTCACCACAGGTGGACACTCTTCCTTACTTCTGACAGCGCACTCTTTCCTCATGCACCTGGCCGTCACACACCTTTCTCGCGCACACTCTTGCGCACACTCTCCGGTCACACCCTCTGTAACACTCACCACACCACGCTTCCATGTGCTCCCTCGCACACGCGCTACGACCGACTCACTCCCGCCAGCACACTCACTCCTTGGCACGCACTTTTTCCTCACACACCCCAGAGTCGGACTTTCTTGCACACCTCCATTTTCGCACACCAGACCTGTCGCACACTTCACCAACGGCCTCTCACGAACACCCGGGTCTATCTCGACCCCCCAAGCTTCTTAAATCCCCTGGCGCATCATACGCACGACCATATTGGTCACCACTTACACCGGGTCCTCTTTCTCTTCGCTTCTCCTCCATCACCTGCGAATCCCTCATCCGGTTAATGAGCACATCATCACGATCCAAACACAGACTTTGGACCAATTCTTTTATCTCCTCTTTTATCTCTTTCTTATCCCCTCTCCGTCGCTTCTTAATTTCGCTCATCCCTTCTTCCACTTCTTCT